>NC_134475.1:57601236-57784679 GCF_964194025.1 Convolutriloba macropyga | reverse complement strand
CAATGTTCGAAAACAAGTCAACAATCAAAACATAACCGACTAAACGTCGGAAGAATTGCTCTTGAACGACTAGTGGGAGCTCTAATCAATTGCAGCCTGCTTCAGTCGGGGAGGGGGTGAGGGGTAGCCTAAATGGGACTAAGAACTTCTATAGTGGGCTTCAAATAACCACATTAGAGGTTAACATATACCACTATTAAGATTTAAAGTAAAAATGACACCAGTTTCGGCGCACTTTTTAGTTGACTTTTGATATTAAATTGCCGCCAATTGAATTCAGCTGCTTGAAATTGTGATTGAGAGAGAATTTTAGATCACGCGAAATGCAAAAAGTAAAGGGCGTAAAAGTCACTCGAAAAGTCAAAACCGTCAAGAGAAAATTTTGCATAAAAAAGACACACGTTTACAATAATTGCTATGAACTGCGTTCAAGAGCAATTAAAAATGGAGGTAAATGCTTGAACAAAAAAAAGACAAAATTCAAGTCATGAACAAACTTGCTTTCTGCTAAAAAAAAACTTGTAGAATCTCAATATTCCTCTTCGAGTCGTAAAAAGACCGACAGGACTACATTAATTGCTGTAAACTTTGTTTGAGAGCAATTAAGCAACTAACGTTGGGCAAATTGCTCCCAAACGACCAGCTTCGTTAGAAGCCAGCTGGGGCTTAGGGATGGCGGTCAAGTGATGGAAATTAGTAAGGCTCTAATGGACAATAATTGTCATTCAAATAATGCTGGAATAAGTGGCAGGTACTTTTAGGAATGAAAATAGGGTCCATATTAATGAGATAGTTTGCTAAAACTACACTATTTTTGGAGCTGTATCGTTCTTGATCAGTTAACCTCTGTTCAACCACAGGAAAGGGGTTTTTCAGCTGCCTTTATTTGCTTTTCCTTATTTGAATATCGATTACTAGATGAACCTCTTGCATTGATGGCATACAGGTTTGTTAAAATTAGCTCTGAGTTTCCCACGAACGAAAAACTTTTACACATACCAGGCCTCTAAAAATGGCGTGATCATGGGTTTTGCAAATCAGAGCCGAAACACTCCTTATTAAATAGCCAGTGCTATTTAATAAGTTTCTCACAACATTTAGGTTAATATAATTTCTACAAACTTTGTTTGAGATCAATTAATCATTAGCGTATATGGCACAAGCAAGCTGCGCAATACCTTGTCCCAGGTGCAATTCACTTGTACTGCAACATAGCAAGCGTAAACAACCTCTACGAAGCTAGCTATGGCTTAGGGAAGCCAGGAAGTTGATCTGAGCCAGGGCAAACAGTAGAAAAAGAGGTGCCTTGCTGGGGATGGAAATGGGGGATGATGGAGTGACCGCGGTGAGGGGGTATCTAAACTACCAAAAACATAGCTGGCAGATTGCCAGAAAATAGCCGCAATAGCTTCGTATATCTGCAGTCTCAAAAAAAAAAACAGTTAACAAGACAGACCAATAAAATTCGTATTTTCATTGAAGGCTGATATGTTATATTTTGATTAGGTATCTGTATAAGTTTTTACTGCCTCTAATAGCTGCTCTGTAATAACCTTCATTTAGAGTGCCACACACCCATTTGACCTTCTCTCTTTGAATTAAAGTAATTAAAGTTAATTTCAAAGTGAGGAAGTCAAGTGTGGCCGAAAATTTAATCACACAAATGAACGAAAAACTCGCTCCACTATGAGCGAAAAATGACGTCACGCACGCATTTCAGTTAAAATTGCATGAACGAATGAACAAAAGCACATTTGAAGTGGTTGTGACGTCATATGGTCGTAACAAAAATCGCGACGACGAAATAAAAAAGATAGCAGGACAATTCCTGACGTACAATTCAAAGAATTTTCATTGACTAAACAGAAAACTAGACCAAGAACGGACTATGAATGGATTGGGAAAACCATTTAGAAAAAAATCTGATCCAAAAATTCGAAAAAACTGTAAAAATCAAAGTGAAATGGCCGCATGTGACCGAAAAACCACTAGCGAGAAAGCGAATTTGATTAAAAAATTGATTAAAAGAATTAAAAGAATTGATTTAAAAAAACTAGAAGTGACTATTAGCGAATTGGGAAAAAGCATTTCCAAAAAAAATCAGATAAAAAACGAAAAAAAAACAGAAAATTAATGTCAAAATGCCGCATGTGGACAAAAAACTACTATCGAGAAACGCAAAACTGGTTGAAACAAAAAACTATGACTAGAATGAACTGAATGGATTGGGAAAACGATTTAGAATAAAATCCGATCCAAAAAATCGAAAAAACAGTAAAAACAAAAAAACCACTAGCGGGAACCCGAATTTTTGTTCAAACACCGTTTCCTCACTCTACTTTAAATATGAGGGAAAAAATTTCAGGCCGCAAAAACACTCGCTTTTTCGCTCCATTTCCTGTTTCGCCGTGACCAAAGTCACTACTCCAATTTGACTTCAAAAATCATGAAAATGTGTAAACAGATCTTAAAAAAATACAGCGCCCCAATACAATTCAAATTCTCTGAATTGTAAAAACCAAGAGAAGGCCAATAATAGCCCCAGCTATCGCTGTGCGGGTGTTAAAAACCATTATAGATGCTAACTAAGAACAAAGGTCGATAAACTGGCATCTAAAATTGGGCTTTACGGGTTTGTCACCTTTTCATTTCTGATTTCGATTGTCACCTATCAAATTCTGAAATTTCCTTGTGTAACCAATTCAACTAACAGTCCAATGGAAGGCTTCTGCCTAATTACCAGGAGGAAAAAATCTGTCGTAATTAAGAAACAAAATTTTGTGTATTTCACAAAAAATTTATAGGAGTGCTTTGAATGTCTTCATTTCAAAACATACCAGGCAGATTGCCGGAAAATAGTCGCCGTTGATTCCCATAACTATGATTGGGATTGAAAGAAGAGAAAAACCTAATTAAAAAAATGCTTTTTGCGCACAAACAATTTTAAAGTGAGCACTTTCTTGATGTCATCTTGGAGATGAACATACTCCTGTTTCTTAGTGCGACCACACAGTGGGTAGTATCAATACCAAACATAGCTGGCAGATTGCCAGAAAATAGCCTCAATAGCTTTGTCGATATGCAGTCTCAAAAAACAGTAAAAAGACAGGCGCAAGTATCTGTATAAGTTTTTGCTGCCTCTAATAGCTGCTCCGTAATAACCTCCATTTAGAGTGACACACATCCATTTGACCTTCTCTCTTTGAATTAAAGTAAATAAAAGTCAATTTGAAAGTGAGGAAGTCATTTTTGTGAGAGGTAAGTCGTGTGACCAAAAATTTAATCACGCGACTGAACAAAAAAACTCACTCCACTAAGAGTGAAAAATGACGTCACGCACGTACTTCAGTTGAAATGGCATTAACGAATGAACAAAAGCAGATTTGAAGTGATTGTGACGTCATATGATTGTAACAAAAATCTTGACAATGAAATAAAGAAAAACATAGCAGGACAAGTCCTGACGTACAAATTAAATAAGTTTGATTGACTAAACAAAAACCTAGACCTAGAACGGACTATGAGTGAATTGAAAAAACCTTTAAAAAAATCGGTTAATAAAACAAAAGAGAAAATCAATGTCAAAATGCCGCTAGGGAGAACAAAAAGCACTAGCGAGAAATGTAAATTTAATTCTAACAAAAAACCAGGCCTGTAATGAACTATTAATCGATTGGGAAAACCATTTAGAAAAAAAATTTGATCCAAAAAATTGAAAAAGCAGTAAAAACCAAAGTGAAACTGTCACATGTGAACAAAAAACCACTAGCCAAAAAGCAAATTTTTGTTCAAACACTGTTTTTTCACTCTTACTTTAAAATTAGAGCGAAAAAAATTCACGCCGCAGAACCACTCGCTTTTTCGCTCCATTTCCTGTTTCGGCGTGACCAAAATCACTACTCCAATTTGACTTCAAAAATCATGAACATATGTGAACAGATCATAAAACAGACAGCGCCCCAATACAATTCAATTTCTTTGAATTGTAAAAAAAACCAAGAGAAGGCCAATAATAGCCCCAGCTATTGCTGTGCGGCTATTAAAAAACGGCTCCTCACATTTGATTTTGTCTTATAAGCTGCTTGAATTGTTCACATACAGACTTGTAAAGCTCTTGTTCGGCGATTTAATGCTTTCCGGGCTTTACCTGTTTATCCCGCTTTTGAGGTCGAAAATAGCATTAAAAAAGAGCCCAAAAGTACTAATATAATTGCCACAAATTTCGTTTTAGAGCAATTTGGAGATTGAAAAACTCACCGAGCTCAAATAACCGGAGTTTTCTTTACTACCCGGTCATAAATAAAGTAAATTACAGAACAACTTAACGGCTTATATTTCGGATCATTCCATACATGCTACCAATCCACCACCCCCCTCCCCCAATATATGCATTCTTTCACCTCAATACAATCTAGAAATGACTTGTCAAGCCAATATAGCTTGAGTGAATAATCGCGTCATAAAATATACGTCCTACAATTCCACTAATGAGACATAAGAAAGCAATTGATCACTTACCATAGACTGGATAGTTTTTCGTTCTAACACAGACACATTGTCTGCAATAGACTTTTCGCCAGTCGTCCTCAACAAGAACTGCACTTCGTCGCCGACCTCCAGGGTACTGTCCTGGGGCAACATGACTGCACTGGTTTGGAAATGATACTCCCTCTTGTGGTCTTCGCTCTCTATGTAACCATGGTTACGCAGTATACACGAGACGAATCCTCGCGTCTTTGTTACCGTCTCACCATCGGCCAAAGTTGCGACAGTGATTGGACTTTGGGCTGTGAGAGGACTTGCAGATGACAATTGAGAGGCATTACTATGCAACAGAAGAGGGGAGTTGGCAAGGGAGCCCTTTCCGACTGCCGAGTTGGACTGCTGACTTGTGGCACTATTCGATCGGTTCGTTTTCTTTTGGTTTCCTGGTCCGATTATCTTAATTCTGACTGCATTTTGCTTGTCTGGGGAATCGGTGGTTATGATGGAAAACTCAACTTCGCAATTCAGCTTGATATATCCCTTCTAAAAAGATAAATCCCGTCGAATATACATTCAATTAAGACGGATTGATATTTTCGGATTGATGTTTCCCTCGAGAGAATGTCACTGTTGGTGTTTATAAGTCAATATATTGGTAGACTATATTGGTAGACTATATACTATTGAAAGATGCCAGAACACTTCAGTCACCAGCTCATGACTTCAAAGCATGTGAAACAGATTCTTCATTTACCTGATCAAGCACTTCGCTGAAATGGAAGAAGAGACGGCTTCCCTTGTCGAAGCAATTGACAAATCCAAATCCATCCTTGAGTGTGGCAATAGTACCACGCTCCCTTTTCTCCCCACTGGTTCTCAAACTTTCCTCCAATAAGGTCACATTAGTGGCTCTCTTCAGGGAGTCTCGCTTGTCAATGGCCAGGTTGAACGTCACTTGGTCGCCCGCTAATAACGTGTACTCTCCATTTTGATCTCGCTCCCCAAACACAATTTCACACTCACTAAATACACATTACTTAATTACACATGTTTAATAAGTACCATATTTAAGCCCTAGAAATAATAGTTCCAAATTTAAAGGTTTTAAAATTTTTTGAAGAAACCTCAATTTCTCAGCATTCGATTTAACATAGTCGTTTAGCGTCGCAATCTTTGATCACTAAATGGCGCTCGCAGCATTAATAGAAGAATCAGGAATTTCACTGCACCAGCTTTAACTAGTCCTTTATTTTGTTCTTAGAAAGAGGCCAGCATGCTATTAATAAATGACTAACCCTTCAATCTCATCTTTGTACTTTAGCCTGGCAGGTAAAGGATCATCAGGGTTTGGTTTCTTTCCAGGTGCTCTGGGTATTGGCTTCACGATAGTTCCTCGTCTCATCTCCGGCCGGACGTCCTCAAACTGGACTGTGCCCGCTGGTAATGCATACACAGATGTCGCAACTTCTTTGCCCTGAAAGAGACTTCTAATAGATTGCTTGGCAATATAGACTTCTGAATATACGCAGTTTTCTTAATACATAAAATGAATTAAATTTTTGAAAGAATTTTTTTGTCCAAAGAAATGAGAAATTGCACGCCGCAAAATCACTCTTTTACTCCCCCTTCCTCTTTTGGCGTGACTAAAATCATCACTTCCATTTCACATTGAAATATTTTGAAAAAAATGGTAACAGATATTATAAAAGGACAGCACCCCAATACAATTAAAATCCGGCTTAAAATATGAGGGCGGCTATAAAAACAACCCCCAAGACTACAGACACAGACCGATCTAAAGATTCTGAATTCAAATTCTATTCTTATTTTGAATTTAAATTTAGAGCATTAATGTCATCAAAGCGATAAAGCCTCATTATCGAACTCAGGTGACTTTATTGTATTTCAATTATGGTTTCCATTCCCAATTCAAGTGAGAGCTTAAGTCATTTTTATTGATTGACGTAAGCCGTATTTGCTCGAAACGATTGCTATAGCCGGCAGATTGCCAAAAAATAGTCGCCTTTGCCCCTACTGACCGATGTTGGGATTGGAAAAGTTAGAGAAATATCAACGACGACCCCAAAATGTCTTCTAAATTGGTCCGCAACTTCATCAGATTCAATAAACTTGGTGATTGCAGCATCTTAGCTGGAGGAAAAAACCTTGATGTTAATACCAGTTAGCAGTATACCATCAGTGAATTTGAAAATTTTAATCCACTAGATTTTTAACCAAGCACTTAGTGCCCGGGCTTCAGTCGGTTATCCCATTTCTATTGATTTGGAACTTTGACTTTGAACGTGTTCGAGTGAAAGTTTCGAATGAATTCTTGCGGCTCAAACAATGAGGGAAGTAACTGAGAAGTCAAACGTGAAGTGATGACTTAGGTAAAACGAAAAAGGTAGAACGAGTTAAAAAATTAGCAGGAAAAATCATGAAATACAAACAGGAGAATTGAATGAAAAACTAAAAGCGTCTCGACCTGGCCCGCAGATCAATTTAATTTAACGAGTGAAACAGACTAACACAGTTTCACATTCGGGAGAAAAATGATAACAGCATTTAAATGGTCGATAATTTTGTGATCAACATGTTGCAATACCAAGCTTACCATCAAAAACATAGCCGGCAAATTGCCGGAAAATAGCTGCCGTTGACCCACTTGACGCACATTGGGAATGAAGAAGACAAAGAAAATTGAGATAGAAATTGACAGAATTTTTCTGAGTGTCAAAGTGTTCTTGTTTGGAAGGTAAATTCTGCATATTCGACTAGATTCCAAAATTACACTTAATTCAGCTTCTAAATTGAAGGCTATTAAGCATAATACTAACCCCAGCTAGCAATCACTTTATTAAACTTCGATAACCTAATGCACTATGACCTAATGACCGGGCTTTGTCCATTTATCCCGTTCTTTTGATTTTTCAACTTTTGACATTGACTGTATTCACTACGCTAATTCAATACGTGAAAGAATTGAAAATCTATTCACTTGAAACAGTGAGTGAAATAAGTCAGAAGTCAAGCGTGAAATTTGTGGAATGTAAAACAAAAAACGTGATAAAGGTAAAGCAAATATAAAAGGAGAGCGCCTAAATAAAAGCCGTTGAGAGGCTGACGGCGGCTATTAATGAGAGAAACCAACAACAGAACACTTGGTATGCAAGAAAAAAAGCAGCCGTACATTATTACAGGCAAGAAGGGGCAGGTAAAAGTAGATAATAGCAAGGAAAATTTAATGAAGATTCTAGAGCTTCATATATCAATGTCTTCCAAGCCAAAACTGTAATGATAAAATCTAAGTTGGGATGCTGCACGTTTTATTGACTCAAATAACGAGTTATTAATGACTTGAGTTCAGAAAATCACAAAATTAAGAATTTCAAAATTACAAACACTTCAAAAATTCATAACTTCCTCATACTTATGTCTTCAAAAACAATTGACACAAAATTAGCAGAATTAGGTGTTTCGTGTATTATGAAAAGACCTAATTTGCAGACTAGCAGCAATCTGGTTGGACACATAACAGACAAGCAAAGACAGAAATGACCAATACAAATTAACTAACGTTTAGAAGTTTAGAACTAAAGTTTAGATTTGTTTCATAGGTGCCAAAACGCAACGGCACAGGGGTTCGAACCCCAGACCACCACAAAGCCGGTAAGGCAAATTAACCCCTGGGTTGGCTTCGCTTGCGCGTAAACGGTTTTATACTAGCAACAACCTTTATTTCAGCATGAGAGCAACTTAGATCGCTCAAAAATGAACGCACAAACGGCAAAGGTCCGATTTTTTTCCCAAAACACTGCGCAACTAATTCATGAGGTCAATGTTTCTAAAGACCATAGTTCCCAACAGAGACTGTAAAGTAATAAAACTATCAACATGACCCTTTTGAAAATTGACAAGTAACGAACATGAACATAACCGACTAACGTCGGGCCAATTGCTCTCAAGCGACAAGCGAGCGGTTGGCTTCGTTAGTAGCCAGTTGGGGGTGGTGTTGTGACTGAGGGGGGTTAAGCTTTCAAGATTAATAACCGCCCTTATTAACCATGAAATTTTCTCAAAACAATTTTTGGTGAATCGCAATCTTAGAGCTTAGTAAGGCTTAGGGCGGATCTATTTTGCCCCCCCCCCTTAGTGTGCTTATATCTTTTACGCCCCAGGCGCACGTGCTGCTAATTTTTACATTGTAATGTGCTGTATTAGAAAATAATAGACTAACGTCGGGCAAATTGCTCTCAAACGACCGGCGAGCGGTTGAATTCGTCAGCAGTTAGCCACGGTTTAGTGACCTCTGGAGCAATTAACAATAATTTCCTAAAGAAAGTATGTTAGGTTATTTATGATTCAAAAAACAATTCTACTATAACTCACTGTTAATGAGGATCAGAGATGATGACATTACGCCTGATAACAGCAGCTGAAGTGCAGCATAAACAAAAAGAGAGAGAGAGAGAGATAGATCGTGAGAGATAAAACGCGAACGAGAAAGAGAAGGAAAGGAACCCTAACAGACACAGAGAAAGAGACAGGAATATTTCCCATGATGGGACTCGACTCTGCAACTTCTAGTTTTCTAACCTTCTTAGTAAATAAATCATAAAAAACTGAAAAGGCAAAGTTAGAGATAAAAGTTTTCAACATCGCATTAAAAAAGTTGGAACCATTTTTTTCTCGCAAGTTCTGACAAGTAACCCATCTGCGAGACATAAAAGTTTCGTTGGCCAGTAATGGTCGTTAAACTCAGAAAAAGAAAAAAAAATTTGGAATTTTGAAACAGCAAATTTAACAAAATCTTGAAAAATAAAAAAATTAGAATTTTTAGAGCCATTTCATTGTCTCAAGAGTTTTCCTGTCTATCCAGTTTCCCTGTTTCAACCCTGAAATAGTTTCACTGGCTCACCCAGAGATCCATACAATTGGAACAAAAATTTTCCAAAAATTTGAAAAAAAATTATATTTTATCCAAAAACTACTAAAACTGGAGTCATAAAAAATAATGATCACCAATCCATTAACTCTGGAATCTGTGCAGCAGTCTATTAACAAACCTTGGAGGAGGTCCCAGGCCCCCTGGTGCCGGAAAATTCAACATGAAAAAATTGCAAATACTTTAAAAAATTGCTTAAATTTTTGATATTAATATCATGAAAAACATTCCATTACACCCATTATCTAGGCAGTAACATATTATTGAACCCCTGAGAAAGTTCCGTGGCCCTCGAGGCAAGAGAAAATTACAATTTTTTTAAAAAAAATAGCCATAACTTGTGATAAAGAAGTTGTAAGAAACTTGTAAGAAATTATTCCATGACCAACAAAAATTTTCAAGTAACTTATTATCAAACCCCTACAGAAGTTTTCTGACCCTTGAGGATCAAAAAACCGGAATTATGACTATGTCAAATTGAAAAAATGGCAAAACTTGTCAAAAAATGCTAAAAATCGTGATGATAGAGAATAGAAATAATATATTAACCTATTTTCAAACCCTAGAGGAGATTCTTGGCTCTTGAGGCTGAAAAAACCTAAACGAAAAATTTCCAAAAAACTTAAAACAAAGCAAGTTTTATCAAATATTGCTAAAACTTGTGTTATTAAATAGTTGAAAAACTGTTCCTTGGCCAACAAAAATTTGTCAGTAATTTATTATCAAACCCTTAGGAGGTTTTCTGGCCCCTGGAAAGATCTGAATAAGGAAAACTAAAAAATGAAATTGCACGTTTTGTCAAAACAAAATGCTTAAATTCAAGATGTTAAAATGTTGAAACCATTCCATTGTCACTAGCATGCCATTGCAGTCAGCTATTATTGAAAAATAGAGGAGATTCCTTGACACCTAGGGCTACAAAACTCAGAAAATGTCAAAAGTTTTCATAAAAAAATGCAAAATAGTATAAATTCGCTTCTTTTTAGCGAGCGGTTGTTCATCGTTAGCTAGAAAAGGGGTGGGGGGTGCACCGACGAGGGCTGATGGGGAGAGGGTGGGGCAACAGTGGGGTGGTGGTGGTGGGGGGGCGTAACAGCGCAGTGGGGGGGGGGTTAATAGTGGAGGGGTCTTCAACCTCTAAGAACTGCCCTTCACACCATAAGTATAAGTCTCCGAAATAGTCTGAGCTAAAACAGAGCTGAAAGGCTCTAAGAGCACTTAAAGCCCGCTGGGCGCTACCTGTCTGTCACGTTTTTGAGGACCAAAAGTCAACAGCGTGAGACAAAAAATCGGTCAAGCGAAAAATTGCATAAAAAAGACCGACAGGATATAATTGCTAAAAATTTCGTTTGAGAGCAATTAAACATATAATTTGCAATTGGGGGCGTAAAAACAATGGGGGGCGAAACAATAGATCCATTAGCGCTCTAACAGAACTCAATTCCCTCGAAATGCTATATGTTTATCTCGTTTTTGAGGATGAAAAGTCAAATGGGTCAGACAAAAAAATGGTCAAGCAAAAAATCACATTAAAAAGACCACAGGACTACAACAATTGCTATAAACTTCGTTTGAGAGCAATTAACCAACTAACGTCGGTCAATTTACTCTCAAACGACCAGCTTCGTTAGAAGCCAGCTGGGGCTTAGGGATGCTAGCATTGAGGGGGGGGGGGGGTAACTTAACCGTTGAGGGGGAGTGGTGGGGTCAAGCGATGGAAATTAGTAAGGCTCGAAGAGAGCTGCTCGGATATTTCATTCCCTCCGTGCGCTACCTGCTTATCACGTTTTCGAGGACGAAAAGTCAAATGGGTCAACCGAAATATAACAATTTATAAAATTTGCATAAAAACCACCGGAATCATATAGCAGCTACGAACTTTGTTTGGGAGCAATTAAAAACTGCATTGTAACTTAAAACAACAGTTAAGTTACAGCGCAGTTTTTAATTGCTCCCAAACAAGTGAAATTTTCAAGTCTGAAAATAACACCAGATTCGTCGCACTTTTCATTAAATTAACTGCCACCAATTGCGTTCAGCCGCCTACAATTGTGAATGAGTGAGTAACCCGCAAGTCAATGGCGCAAAAGTCACTTCGTTTGAGAGCAATTAAACAAACCGACAAAACTCGCGCTATTTGCTCTCGACCGACAAACGGTGCAATTTAATTCATAGGGGGCTGAAGAATCGAAGAACATTTCTTAGTTCGTGCAAAAAATTTCAGCTAAATAAAGGATTCGAACCACTGGCCTCCTGCGTCTTAAACGAACGCACTAATCACCTGGCTATCAGTCCCTTATGCTTCCGAAGCTTATAATCGCTTTTGATTCGGCAACGCAGACAATTTCTCAACAACAGCAATTTAGATCAGAACGCTAAGAAGACAAGCGTGAAAACGTTACTGAAGAAGGAAGTCGAAAGAATGTTCTAGAGAGGTCAGACAAGTAAAAATGACCACAACACTTTAATGATTGCTTCAATTTCAAAGAGCAATTAAAAATGTAGGTCCCAAAACTGTACCTTGAGGAAAACCATGGTTAAGTCGTGTTTTCTGAAAATACGTTGCCAATTGAGATGCACTGATATAACTAATAAGAACGCTTTGCCAAGGAAAAACAGTTAAAAATTTGAAATTTATAACTTACATCAATTTTTTTTCGGTGATTTTCGGTGAAATTTAGATTCTAGTTTCGCCTCTAATAGTAAAACATACCCGACAGGTTGCCGGAAAATAGCCGCCGTTGATTCCAATAAGCATGATTGGGATTGGAAGAAAAGAAAAGAAGATATTGAAAAAAAAAGATTTTTGTACAAAAACATTTAAGTCCGATATATTTTGATGGCATTTCTTAGTTGAACATAACGTAATTCGGTTTCTTAGAGAGAGGCTACAGGGGCTACTATCAATACCAATAAGCATTAGAGATGGTAACTAAGACTTATAGGAACGAAGTTCAAATAGCGGGCATCTAAAATTGGGCTTTATGGGTTTATCCCGTTTCTACTTCTGACTTCAATTTTTTATACTGACTCTGTTCATTTTCGATTGCTTTGCCGAGCAACTGATGACTAAAATAACTTTTAGCGGAATGAGAGAAGAGAAAAACTAGCCTCGAGAAGTCAAAAAGATTTAACGCAAAATGTTGAAAAAGCGGCAAAATGAGGTAAAGCGAAACATTTTTTATTCGACGAAATAAAAAAAACATAGCAGGACAAGTCCTGACGCAAAAATCAAAGAATTTTCATTGACTAAACAAAAACCTAGACCTAGTATGACTATGAATGAATTGGGAAAACCATTTAAAAAATCAGATGAAAAAAAACAAAAAAAAAACAGAAAATTAATGTCAAAATGCAGCTAGGGGGAACAAAAAACCACTAGTGAGATATGTAATTTTGATTCTAACAAAAAACCAGGTCCAGAATGAGCTGCGAATAGCTTGGGAAACTATTTAGAAAAAATGCGATCTAAAAAATTGAAAAAACAGTAGAAATCAGAGTGAAATTGCCGCATGTGAACAAAAAACCACTACCGAGGAACCGAATTTTTGTTCAAACACCGTTTTCTCACTCTACTTTAAAATTAGAGCAAAAAAAAATTCACGCCGCAAAACCACTCGCTTTTCGCTCCATTTCCTGTTTTGGCGTGACCAAAATCACCACTCCAATTTGACTTCCATGAAAATGCGTGAACATATCTTAAAAAAAACATAGACGGAAGAATTCCGGAAGCGACTCGAAGCGTCAAAACTTCACTAGCAAAACAATAACTGCAGCGAAAGCCACTACCTTTTGTATCAAAACCATTAACTCACTATCTCTGGAAAATATGGTCTGCTCTAAAAATTGATGAAACTTAAACCACTGTCACCAAGAGAAACAAAATGCAGCAAAATTTTATATTATTGAAAACGTTTGGTAACGTTTAAAAATCGGAAAAAATTAAGGTGGTTAAAAACTGATGGTCTAAAAAATGACAAGGTTATCAATTGCCCTCAAATAATTCATGATTCTAATCTGAAAAAGATCGGGAAAGCAAACGGCAGATAATAATCTTAGAAACTAAGTTAAATCTTTTCAAAAAAGAAAGCTCAAATTTAAGAATCAGAAATCACTTATAATTACACTTCTAATCACTGCAATTAAGACAAAAAACAACACACACTTGTTCCTTGTTGTACATATGCTAGACAACATGATTTTATTCTAGTTCAAAAATCAAATTGATCGTAGAAAAGACATAAGCTGCAGAATATTCAAAGGCAAAAAATCGTTTAAATTAAAACCAAGGCCAGAAAAACGTTGCGGTAAATAGTCATAAGTGAAAATTTTGGAAAAGGCTTGCTATCAAACTCTCAGTACTGCCTCATGTTGATTGAAATCAATTGCAAACCAAAGAAATGACGAAAATCTAAGAAAAAGCTGAAATCGTTCATTTTTAACAACTGAAAAAAATCAATATACTGAAAAAAGGTAGGTGCCAGGACAAAGCTAGAATGATACTAACTAGAATGTGAAGAATATGGGCACAATGTTAGGAATACCGTAACAAAAAGACATTCTTGATTTTTTAAAGTTAAAAACCAATTTTAAAAACTTAAGAAAAACGAATACATTTCATTCTTCACCGTTCAAGACATAGAAAAAACAACTAGTCATCCGATACAAAGATTTTTCCTCCTGAAGAGAACAAAAAATAGGAAAAAGCAGAAATCATAAATACGAAACATTGAAACATTTTGCAAAAAAATGGTCAAAAATTTTTAAGACTGCATTTATGAAAAAGTTTTAACTTTTTTTCAAAAACTTCATTGAAACTGTTTTATTGAAACGAATTAAAAGTCCCTCATGTTGCACAAGAAGATTATTTCTAGCAATTACAACCAAAATACAAAAAAACTGACGAAAATCGGATAAAAACTACCAAAATCGGATTAGCATATGTACAATTTCTTAAAAAAAATTACATCGAGGGAGAAAGAGGCGTTGAAATTATGAATTATCAAAGAGAAGCTGCAATTTTAACTGATTTTGGACAAAAAGACGCTTAAAAGATCCAAAAATGAAGAAATTGATAGTAAAAAGGCCAAAAATTAATTAAAAAATTAAGAAATATTTGCCAATTTTCAACTTGAAACGCATTTCCAGGCTCTGCAAAACACTGTGGCATCAATTTCCGAGGTTGAGTTTTCAATATAGTATCGAACAAAATTATTTCTACATGAAACCAAAATAAAAGCAAAAAAAATGGCCACTTAGACGAAAAAACGGCTAAAAACGGTTATCTATATGTGCCATTCAGTCAAAAACTACTTTTCAAAGTCAAAAAGTCATTCACTAAACGCAGCGCATGATCAAAAAACTTCTCTCGCTTAGCGAAAATCTGTTCACCAAGACAGCTTTTCTCACTTTTGCTTTTAGGTCAAAATGCCGAGTGAACAAATCTGCTTCCTGTAAAAAAAAAGACCGAGAGAAAACCAATACTCCTCTTCGAGTCGTAAAAAAAAGACCGAGAGAAAACCAATACTCCTCTTCGAGTCGTAAAAAAAGACAGCGCCCCAATACAATTCAAATTCTTTGAATTGTAAAAATAGGAGCGCTATAATAGCCTGCTGAGAAGATGAGGGCGGCTATTAACAACAATTTAATTGTCAAACAACAAAAAAGCCGCTCCTACTTCAATATTATTTTTCAATTAAACAATAACTGTTTCAGTTAAAGAAGACAGCATCAGTAGAAGATTTACACTCTGGCTTTATTGAGATGCTGATTTATGGGTTTCTCGATTAGTGCATACCACTTCTATTAACTTTGATTATTGAGAACTAAATCATTACTGAATGCAAATTTCATCGAAAGCAAATTTGAAATTCATTCTGTAGAGACTGTAAGTCAGCGGCCGCACGTAAAAGTGAGAAAGATGCGAGAAGGTAAAAAAAATTTGCACACCTTGGCCAGGAGTTGCACCATGAATTTTTGCATTCCCCGCGAGTTCGAAGATTAGCAAATCTAACAAAATGCACCTCCACATTTCCTTGGTTTATTCCATTTCTTTCAATTTCAAAATTTAAAAGGATCACAGAAAAAACGCAGAACAACAAGACCATGGTAATAGCTAAACTTTGCATGGCACCCATTAAAAAGTACGAGGTAAAAGATAATTAAAAAGGCAGAATAGAATGAAAAGAAACAATTTCACTCACATTCCTGGTGTGAATTTCAAACTCAACATCATCGCCAACATTGACATTGCTCACTTCTCCCATGAACTCACTGAAGTGGAAGAATATCTCCTTCACACAATCTGCCCTCTCTATGAAGCCGAAATTATCCTTCAGTGAACACACTACTCCTTGGTGTCTGGGAGCTGCCGCTGACTCTTCCAAGCGAACATCTCGCGCCTTCATGCTGTTGGTCCTAAAGCATCATATTTGAGGCTATAATCTGCTCTGTTTCATAGTCTGCATTCGTGAATGCTGGAGGGGGGGGGGGGGGAAGCTGGAGTTGAAATTAGGTGGTTTTAATCACTCAAACACAAAAAATGGCTCCGCATTATCAAAACATACCCGGCAGATTGCCGGAAAATAGCCGCCGTTGATTCCAATAAGCATGATTGGGATTGAAATAACAGAAGATATTGAAAAAAAAAAGATTTTTGTACAAAAACATTTTTCTAAGTCCGATTTATTTTGATGGCATTTCGTAGTTGAACATACTTATGTTTCTTAGAGAGAGGCTACAGGGGCTACTATCAATAACAATAAGCATTAGAGAGAGGTAACTAATACTTATAGGACCGACGTTCAAATAGCGGGCATCTAAAATTGGGCTTTATGGGTTTATCCCGTTTCTATTTCTGACTTCAATTTTTTATACTGACTCTGTTCATTTTGAATTGCTTTGCTGAGCAGCTGCTGTTTAAAAGGACTTTGAGCAGAATGAGAGAAGAGAGAAACTAGCCTAGAGAAGTCAAAAAGATTTCACGCAAAATGTTGAAAAGGCGGCAAAATGAGGTAAAGCGAAACATTTTTTTATTCGACGAAGTAAAAAAACATAGCAGGACAAGTCCTGAAATACAATTCAAAGAATTGAATGAAAAACTCAGACGCACTCTACCTGATCAGCAGATCACTTGAACAATGCCAGCCAGAACACAAAAATCACCAAAGAATTGAGAAACTAAAAGAGTCAAAACTAAACAAAAACAAACTCATTGCTAAAACTCTTGAAGCTTTTAAATCTAAGGCAAAACTTTTTCCCTTTAAAAACACCTATACAAAAATATTTTCAAAACCAATTTTTGTTTCTGAAATCGGTCCAGTATTATATCAGCAATACCTGAAAAATGTTCATTGGCCCTTGAAGATCGATTAACTTGAAAATGACCAAAAAATTTAAGAAAAAAAAAGAAATCAATTGCAAGTTACATGAAAATGTTGCTGAAAATTGTGATATAAATATCTTCAGAATCATTTCTGTGTCTCTAGAGACTATCCAGTAACCCAATTCCAAGCATTAAAAAATCATTGGCTCATAGATCGATAGGCAATAAATTTTAGAAAAAATTTCAAATTTCAAAATAGAAATTCCTTCTATTAAAATGTTGAAAGCCATTCAATTGCCCACCTAGCAACTATTTAAAAAAATATTGTCGAACCCTGGATGCGTTTACCTGGCAACTGAGGCAAGAAAAAATAAATAAAATACAAATAATTTTAAAAAAAACTTGAAAAAATTGCAAATTCTATCAAACAATTTCTAAAAGTCGAAAGGTTAAATTGTTGAAAACAAATCCATTGAAACTAAAACCCGTGCACTAACTTTTCATCAAAACGTGGAATAAGTTTTCTTGCACTTGAGAATGGACGAATATCAAAAACTGACAAAAACTTTAGGAAACATTAAAAAAAAATGCAGATGTTATAAAAAAAATGCTAAAATTCGAGACATTAAAAAGTTAAAAAGCGTTCCATTGTTACTAGAAACTATGCAGTTCCCTATTAACAAACTTCAACGGAGGTTGCCTACTCCCTGAAACTGGAAAAACTGACAAAATGATGAAAATTTTCAAAAACCTGAAAAAAATGCAAATTTGTTCAAAAAAATTGCTAAAATTTGTGATATTCAAAAGATGAAACCTATTCCATCGCATCTAAAAATTTTTCAGTAACTTATTATCCAACCCCTAATATGGGTTTCTTGCCCCTGGGACTCAAACAACTTGAAGGATGACAATAAATATGTCAATAAACATGAAAAATTTGCAACTTTTGTCAAAAAATGCTAAAATTCATGATGTCAAAAAGTTGAAAACCGTTCCATTACCACTAGAAACTGTGCAGTAACCTATCATCCAACCCTTTATCAAACCCTAGAGGAGGTTTCGTGACACCTAGGGCTAAGAAACTCAAAAAATGACAATAGTTTTCAAAAAACCTGAAAAAAATTGCAAAAATTAGTTTCATTTTGTGTGTTTGTGTTTGTAGTACCACAACATATAGCTCATAAAATGGTCATAACAAGCAATTTTGTCTCGCAAAAGGCCTTCATCAGCTTTTAAAAACTTCAACCTTAGACTAATCAAACAAAAATCTCAAAAAAATCACAAAAAACACGAAAAATTGCACCATTTTGAGCCGAAAAACTCCTAAAAATGACCTTTTAACCTTTAATTAAGGCCATCCCAGCAGCTGCACCACTATACGCACTTGAAGGACTACTAAAGCCCACTTTGGGCCTCTAATGAAACTTAATGCCCGCTGGGCTTTACCTGTTTATCCCGTTTCGAAAGATCAAAGTCATTGAAAAACGTGTGAACACATCTTAAAAAAAAAAAAAAACACAGCGCACCAATACAATTCAAATTCTTTGAATTGTAAAAAAAAAATAGGAGCGCTATAATAGCCGGCTGAGAAGATGAGGGCGGCTATTAATCAACAGTGCTCCTTTCATTGTCGCTAATGCTGCAGTTTGTAACAAAGATTCTTGATCTCATCGTATGTTATATCCCTTTTCTTCTTAAATTTATGTCTTTCTATATATTTTTCATTTCTATTGATTGCTATTCTACTTGAAAATCGTAAAATTACTCATTATAGGGCAACGATTTCGCAGCTCTAGGTTATGTCTAAACGTAGGTCATTTTAAGATAACTGTAACTGGGAAGTAACTTCCGCTATCTGTAACTATCGAAACTGGCATTGTTTCTATTTACCTTTGATCGGTGGCTATTCTGAATGAGACTTTGTCCCCCTGTTTGAGAGCAGTGAGGTCTCCACTCACATCTACGGGTGTGAACGAGAGGAAGTACCACTCTCCCTTGTTCTCATACGACAGTCGACCCAACTCAGTTTGAGGACTGGAGCCCTATAACAATCGACGAATGTAAACCATTAATCGGAAAATAAACTTATGAAAATAAACTAATTAATATATTGAGTTCAAATTACATTGTTCTAGTTTTAAGTGTTACTATGAGCCAAGTTTTAATGCTTCAAAAGTTCCGGGAACTAAGCAACTCGTTTTTGCGTGAAATCTGACAAAAGTCTTTATCACGATCTAACTATCATGGTTATCAAGTCTCTTTAATGCAGCACGACCTGCTAATATGCATGACAATTAACCATAAGCTTGCATAATCTTAGCCAAGTGCAATGATACGGCTTCCGAATGAAAAATCTTTTCCTTTTCGTTAAAATTAACAGGCAAAAACTATATCAAAACAGTTTTTGAATTCATTTATTTGGACTTCGATTCAATTCAAGAAAAAGCGCATTTTGCCATCATTAGGTGAAATTTTCTCACCCAATGATAGGAGACAATCAGACACCAATAATTCGTGATTACGAACAAATTTTTTCCGGGACATTTGATATGTTCTTACTTGAGAGAACTCGTAACGATTCCATTGTTACGAGTGGAAATGACTGCATTGTTCCACTCGGTTACGAGTGGAACGATGTGCAGTCGGGGTAGATTGGAGGAGACGGAGGGGGGATGTGAAGTCAGTTAGTCAAACTATAAGAACACTCCGGGCGTTACCTGTTTAACTCTTTTTGAGGAAGAAAAGTCAAAAGGGTTATACGAAAAACTGGTCAAGCAAAAAATCGCATAAGACCACAGGACTAATATAATTGCTTCAATCTTCGCTTCCGAGCAAAGAACAGAAGATCAACATAACTCCCCCTAGACTCTTAGAGTCCTAAACACCAAGAGAAGGCCAATAATAGCTCCACTCAGCTATCATTATCGCAGCTACTAGTGAGACAAACATCCGTAGTAGTAAAAAACCTCATATAATCGTTCCAAACTTTGTTTGAGAGCAATTAAACATTAAACAAAACCGACTGCAGTCGACTGAATTGCTCTCAAAAGACAGGTGAGGGTTCAATTGGCGGCCTTACTTAAGCCTTAAATAATGTTACTGAGGGGCTTAGAATGATGATATTAGACCTTATCATAGACCAATTTTAAGATTTAAACTGATAAAGGATCCAATTATGGCGCACTTTTGATTTGATTTTCAATAGTAAACCACAGGACTTAAATAATTGCCACAAACTTCGTTTAGGAGCAGTTAATCACAAAACATAGTCGGCAGATTGCCGGAAAACAGCTGCCGTTGACGCGCTTGATGCACATCGCGATTGAGACAGAAGAAAAGAACAGACAAAAGGACAGCAAATTGCTTGCTTTTTTAATGCTTTTACTCTGCGTCAAAACGTGTTCCAGTTTGGCGTGCAATTTCAGTTAGCTTCTGAAACTATACTTAAATCAGGTTCCAAACTGAAAGCTAAACATAGCTGGCAGATTGCCAGAAAATAGCCGCAATAGATTCGTAGATCGGCCGCCTACAAAAAAACAGTAAAAAAGACAGACCAAAAAAAATTGTCTTTTCATTGAAGGCTGATCTGTTATATTTTGATTAAAAACCTGTATAAGTTATTGCTGCCTCTATTAGCTGATCTCAAATAACCTTCATTTAGAGTGACACACACCCATTTGACCTTATCTCTTTGAATTAAAGTAAAAAAGATTCAATTTCAAAGTGAGGAAGTTATTTTTGAGACTGAGGTAAGTCAAGTGTGACCAAAAAATTAATCACGCGAATGAACAAAAAAACTCGCTCCACTAAGAGCGAAAAATGACGTCACACATGCAATTCAGTTGAAATTGCATGAACGAATGAACAAAAATTGGCTGTGATGTCATATGGTCGTAACAAAAATCATGACGACGAAATAAAAAAAACCAAGAGAAGGCCAATAATAGCCCCAGCTATCGCTGTGCGGCTATTAATAACCTGAATACCAATGTCAGCTAGCAAACAATCAATGAACTTTGATAACCTAATCGGCAATGACTTAATGACAAGCTTTATCGGTTTATTCCGTCTCTTTAGATTTTTCTCTTTTGACTTTGACAGTATTCACCACATTGCGTAATTCAAAGCGTAAAAGAGTGGAAAATCCCTTCAATTTAAACGGTGAGTGAAGTTAGTCAGAAGCCAAACGTGAAAGTCGTTACTTACGTAAAACGAATAACGTGATCAAAAGGTGAAGCGAAGTTAAAAAAACATAGCACGACAAGTCCTGGCGTACAAATCAAAGAATTATCATTGACTAAACAATAAACTAGACATAGAACGGACTATGAGTTTATTGAGAAAACCATTTCCAAAAAAATCAGATCAAAAGTTTAAAAAAACAGAAAATCAATGTCGCAATGCCACATAAGAACAAGAGTGGCACACATCCATTTGACCTTATCTCTTGGAATTGAAGTAAATAAAATTCATTTTAAAGAGAGGAAGTCATTTTTGAGAGTGAGGTAAGTCAGGTGTGACCAAAAATTTAATCACGCGAATGAACAAAAAAAAAATCGCTCCAGTAAGAGCGAAAAATGACGTCACGCACGTACTTAAGTTGAAATTGCATGAGCGAGTGACCAAAAAGCAGATTTGAAGTGGTTGTGATGTCATATGGTTGTAAGAAAAATCGCGACCACAAACATACCCGGCAGATTGCCGGAAAATAGCCGCCGTTGCTTCCAACAAGCGAGATTGGGATTGAACGAATAGAATATATTTAAAAAACATAGCCGGCAGATTGTCGGAATAGCTGCGAAAGAATAGACCTGCGTGCCATATAAGAGAGATAGAAACAGATACAGATCTAAATTGAAAAAATATCGACGCCGCTCAAAAAACTAGGCTAAAAATTATTCAGCGATAAATTAATAAAGCTTGTTAAAATTCATTCCAGAGAAGCTTTTATTAGGGATCTTTACTGTACATATGAGTTCCTTTGACCTTAAACAAATTCAAATTAAACTTAAGTTTTAAAGTGCAAAAGTCATTTTATTGTGTGAGGTAAGTCACGTATGATCAAAATGTAATCACGCAAATAACCTAAAAACTTTTGCTAAAGCGAGTGATACATGTCACGCGCGCAAATGCCGTTAGTGAGAGGAAGAAGTCATTCAGAAAATTTGACTTTTTCAGCTTTGCTGTGTGAACAAATGTAAAACGACGACGAAACAAAAAAAACCAAGAGCACCTCAATATAGCTACGCTCAGCTTACAGCTTCGCAGCTATAAAAAAGATTTTTGTACAAAAATATTTTTTAAGTCCGATTTATTTTGATGGCATTTCGTAGTTGAACATACTTCTGTTTCTTAGAGAGAGGCTACGGGGGCTACTATCAACACCAATAAGCATTAGAGGTGGTAACTAAGACTTATAGGAACGACGTTCAAATAGCGGGCATCTAAAATTGGGCTTTATGGGTTTATCCCGTTTCTATTTCTGACTTAATTTTTTATACCGACTCTGTTCATTTTGAATTGCTTTGCTTAGCAACTGATGTTCAAATTCACTGATGTTCAAAACATAGCAGGACAAGTCCTGACGTACAATTCAAAGAATTTTCATTGACTAACCAGTAAACTAGACCTAGTACAGACTATGAATGAATTGAGAAAACCATTTAGAAAAAATCTGATCCAAAAAATCGAAAAAGCAGTAAAAATTAAAGTGAAATTGCAGCATGTGAACAAAAAACCACTAGCGAGAAATTGAATTTTTGTTCAAACACCGTTTTCACACTCTACTTTAAATTTAGGGCTGTTCAAACACCGTTTTCACACTCTACTTTAAATTTAGGGCGGAAAATATCACGCCGCAAAACCACTTGTTTTTTCGCTCCACTTCCTATTTCGGCGTGACCAAAATCACTACTCCAATTTGACTTCAAAAATCATATAAATGTGTGAACAGATCTTAAAAGACAGCTCCCCAATACAATTCAAATTTTTTGAATTGTAAAAAAAGGAGAGCGCCCAAATAATAGCCGTTGAGAGGCTGTCGGCGGCTTTTAAAAAGGATTAACATTTTTGAATGCTGACAAAAATGAGCAAGAATTGCATCAGTTGTTTAGTTTTTTAGAGCTCTTCCCAGAAAAATTTGGTTGATCAACTGTCTGCCAAAATTTCCTCTCCGAAGGGAGGCGGCACAATAAGATCTGGTTTCAATGAACGTCAACTGGAAACTTACAGGTTTAATGATTGTATTGTGCTTTGGTGCGTAGGTGACTTCCCCCACATATCGCTTGTCACTGATAATCTCGGAAGGGATGCGAGCATGTTTCAGAATATTAAGTGCAATTGGCTTGCCCGTTCTCCGGTCTAGACCAGCTTCAAATTCCACCTGTAACAAAATCATTGTACATTTTAGTCCAATGTGCGCCGTTAAACTCACAATTGTGGGTATTCAAGGGAGCTATAAGCGGAAAAATCACATTAAATTTGGTGGGTCCAAGCTCAGGAAAACTCTTACTTTACACGACAACGTTATGCCGTTTCGGTTAACTCTACATTTAAATGGTTACTTACTCTTATAGTGTAAAAGGGAGTTGGGCCACAATGTTGGGGTTGTGCATAATTAAGAGCAGTCGAAATATATTTAGTCGCTCCTGATAAAGCTTTCTCTCCGCGTTACTGAGAATCAGAAACCACGAAAAGAATTCTACAGGTGGTCTTATGCCATGTAAGTATAATTTCTTACCTCGTCCCCATTTTTGAGGTCGTCAATATTACCAGCGTACTGGCTGAAGTGGAAGAAGAGCCTGGCCTGTCTGTCGCAACATTGGACAAACCCAAAGTTCTGCAACAGCTTCTCTATGATACCCGTCTCCCGTCGAGGAGGAAGAGTGTTGTTTGGAGAGTACAATACCTGCAAAACACACGCACACATTCTTGAACTGTTTCCCATGTGTGCGACCAATTCAAACTAACGTATGAGCTGGAGATATCAAAACCGTCCCGGGGGTTAGATTGAGATACGCCCTTCTCACCGTGAAACTGCCTCCTCAAAACCATTTCAGCGAATCGCATAGTTAGAGACTAGTAAGGCGTAAGGCTCTAAGAGAACTTAATGCCCTCTGGTCATTACCTGATAATCCTATTTTGGAGGACCGAAAAGTCAAGTAGTCAGACAAAAAAAGGTTCAGACGAGAAGTCGGTAGTATCAAAACTTGCATTAGAAAAGACCAGCAGATTCAATATAATTGCTATAAACTTCTCTTGAGAGCAATTAAAAACTCGGCTGATAAAAACTACAAAAACTTCGACTTCTCAAGTTTTGCTGAGATATGTTCTAGCATTCTTAATAAACATAGCTGGCGAGATTGCCCGAAAATAGCCGCAATAGCTTCGTAGATCTGTAATCTGAAAAAGAAAGAAGATAAGAATAAAATTTAGTCTTTTCATTAAGAACTGAGATAAAAAAATTTGATCAAGAATCTGTAAAACTTATTGCTGATTCTATTAGCTCATCTTAAATAACCTTCAATTAGAGTGACACACATTCACTTGACCTTATTTCTTTGCATTAAAGTAAAGAAAAGTCTAATTCAAAGTGAGGAAGTCATTTTTGAGAGTCAGGTAAGTCACGCGACCAAAAATTTAATCACGCGGATGAACAAAAAATTCGCTCCAATGAGAGCTGAAAATGACGCCACACACGCACTTCAGTTGAAATTGCATGAACGAATGAATAAAAAGCAGATTTGAAGTGGTTGTGACGTCAAATGGTCGCAACAAAAATCTTGACGACGAAATAAAAAAACATAGCTGGACAAGTCCTGACGTACAATTCAAAGAATTTTCATTGACTAAACAAACAACCAGACTTAGAACGGACTTTGAGTGAATTGGGTCCACCATTTCTTAAAAAAATCAGATAAGAATAATAGAAAAAAATTGAAAATCAAGGTCAAAATGCCGCATTTGAACAAAAACCACTAGCGAGAATTGGAAATTTGGTTCAAGCAAAAAACTGTGCCTAGAAAGAACTATGAAGGGATTGGAAAAGCAATTTAGAAAAAAATCCGATCCAAAAAATCGAAAAACAGCAAAAATCAAAGTGAAATTGCCGCATTTGAAACAAAAACATAACCGACTAAACGTCGGAAGAATTGCTCTCGAACGACTATTTGTAGCTCTAATGAATTGCAGCCGTGTTCAGTCGGGGAGGGGGGCCTAAATGGGACTAAGAAGTTCAATAGTGGGCTTCAAATAACCACATTAGAGGTTAACATATACCACTATTAAGTTTTATCAAAAAATGACACCAATTTCGGCACACTTTTCATTTGACTTTTAGTATTAAATTGCCGCCAATTGAGTTCAGCCGCTTGAATTGTGATTGAGAGAAAGTCAAGGGCGTAAAAGTCACTCGAAAAGTCAGAATCGTCAAGCGAAAATTTTGCATAAAAAAACATAAGTTTTTAATAATTCCTATGAACTACGTTCAAGAGCAATTAAAAAACACTGGCAATAAAGCGAATTTTTGTTCAAACACTAGTTTTCTCACTCTACTTTAAAATTAGACTGAAAACATTTCACGCCGCAAAACCACCCGCTTTTTCGCTCCACTTCCTTTTTCGGCGTGACCAAAATCACTACTTCAATTTGACTTTAAAAATCATGAAAATGTGTGAACAGATCTTAAAGATAGCGCCCCAATACAATTCAAATTCTTTGAATTGTAAAAAAAACCAAGAGAAGGCCAATAATAGCCTCAGCTATCGCTTCGCGGCCACTAAAAACTGAATTCTGTCTCTTGCACTAAGTTTTTTTCAAAGTTTTCAATCTGATTTTCAATCTGTTTCTGTACTTTATTTAATGTAATTCTGGGAATTTCATCTCATTACCATGTGAATTGTGTTTGGTTACTGATGTTGCTACTCACGTATCATATATATCTCTCATTACCTTTTATCGCTGAGAGATTCGAACTTAATCACACGGAATGAACAAAACACATCATGGCAAGTTGTATTTTACAATCCAAAGAAAAGAAATAACGATTGACCTGACATACAGCAACATTGAACTAAGACCATCAAAAAGTCCCATGCCCTATATTTGTAAAAATAAGCTGCAAAAAATCTCAAAAAATTTTGTTTCCAAAGATGGGGCTTTTCAAGGTGAGGATTACTAAAAATAACAACAATTCATGAAAACATTGGTTACAAAGCAATAAAAGATTAGCTTTAAATTGAAACATTTAAATCGAATAACATAGCCGGCAGATTGCCGGAATAGCTGCGAAAGAATAGACCTGCGTGCCATATAATAGAGATAGAAACAGATACAGATCTAAATTGGAAAAAAAATCGACGCAGCTCAAAAAACTAGGCTAAAAAACATTCAGCGATAAATTAATAAAGCTTGTTAAAATTCATTCCACAGACACCTCTTATTAGGGAAGTTTACTGCACATAGGAGTTCCTTTGACCTTAAACAAATTCAAATTAAACTTAAGATTTAAAGTGCAAATGTCATTTTATTGAGTGAGGTAAGTCAGGTATGATCAAAATCTAATCACGCAAATAACCTAAAAACTTTTGCTAAAGCGAGTGAGAAATGACGTCACGCGCGCAAATGCCGTTAGTGAGAGGAAGAAGTCATTCAGAAAATTTGACTTTTTCAGCTTTGCTGTGTGAACAAATGTAAAACGAAAAAAGAGCGTCAGACGACGAAACAAAAAAAAACTAAGAGCACCGCAATATAGCTACGCTCAGCTTACAGCTTCGCAGCTATAAAAATAATCCCAATTAGAAACCTATAAGACCTGTCCCTAATAAGATAAATGATACCAGCAAAACTAAATTCAGTAAAAAATTGTAGGTCGAAATCATGAAAACCACTAGCCATGAATTATGAATTCCAATTATGTGCTTCAATAATGCCTCATCGGCAACCAAATGAAAATTGTGATTAATGATACTAAATGATAAGACAAGAAATAATGATAAGGGCAAAACCGAATATTCACTAAAAAGAATTAGCTGTACGTTGATGAATTCAACTTAGGCGCAATGGGAACAGACTAGCACTCAAGAGAAGAAATGGAACGAAAAATATGGCATGTAAAATAACTCCACTTTGTTGAGTTAAAAAATTGACCTTCAAACGTAATCGTATTTATGCTCCCTTTACTGCGCCAGCCTTTAAAAAGCTCAAAAAAGCGAGATCTTGCAAATAAAAACAGCGCACAAATAAAATCCAAAAGCTCTCTAAAAACAGCGGAAAATGACGTTACGCACGTAATTCAGTTGAAATAGCCTAAATGAATTATCAAAACATAACACACCAGGTCAAAACAAACTATTGAAATGCCAATTATTAAAAAAAGTTAATACCTGACAATCAGATATAAATCTCGATTAGTTTTTCAAAACAAATAACCGTACAAAAAGGAAACGAAATCTTAAGAACTTCCGATTCTCTTCTTTTAGAGAACCAGATCTGTAATTAAATCCGATAATAACAGATAAATTACCGCTACCAAAACGCATACCTCAGCTTTGAAGAGAACCAATGAAAACAAATTGGAAGGATAAAAATCAAGAAAATTGAATTTTACATAGGTCTTTGAAATAGCGGCGTAATATTCATTAAAACATACCAATTACTGACACCCCTAACAATATCAAAATATTGGCCATTAGAAAGCATATAGCTAACGAGACCTCTCAGTGAGAGTGAGCAAAAAGACAAAAAAAATAAACGCAGGCAAATATCAAACTCAATAATGTTTTGTGAAAACCAGTGATGTTGTATTCGTTTAAACTGTTATTCTAAACCGACAACATTATGCAAATTTAATTATGCCTGACCTTAAGGCCTCATTCGACGAAATCTGCCATTAATATGACAGTGACAAAAAAACAAACAAATGCAAAACTGGGAAACTTAATTTTGTATTAAAGCAAACAAAACATTACAAACTGCATATTTCAATTAAGATGATTTACATCTGCTTAAAAAGCAGTTGAGACTTTGCATCAATAACCTTTTGTGAAAAATAAAAAAAACTATCAGATCTCAAAAATTATAAGAATTTTATGAAGAAAAACATAGTCAGGTCACAAAAAACCAGCACCTATCAATTGAAATATTGGATAATTCATGTTTGCCTCATTAACAGACCGATGAGACCTGTCAGTATTATGCCTAAGCAACAGGACCTTATGAGAAACCAATTATGTATGCGTCAGAAATACTATTCCCCATGAAATGAAACACCTTAATCACTACCATAATATTTCATTAGAAACCTGATAAAACCTCTCATTATTGAGCTTATTCATCAGGGCATCAATTCAAAACCATATAATTAATGGCAACCCTCACTGTTTTATGAAAAAAACAAAGTAAAAATTATAAGCTATCGATTGAAACACCTAAATAGTCCCAAGCGTCATTAAAAGGCCGATAAGACCTGTAAATATTGATCCTCAGCATTTTGTAATATATTGTTAAAGTTTAAGAACTAAAAGCCAATAACTGAAACCAGTAACAACTTTTATGCCTCATTCGAAACCGAGATAGAACTCGTCATTATTTACATTAATGTAAATATTAAACGTCGTTGGAAAGCCGACAACAATTGCCATTTATATCATATATAAAATAGGGTCGAAGTTATAAAGACTACCACTACTAACCGAAACCAATAAGTACTTTTTGTTCTTCATTAGAAGGCCGATAAAACGTTTCATTAAAGATACTAATAGATAGACGGGACAACAGAAAGAACAAATAACCAAAAAAAACTCGCTATTACTTTAAGAATAGAAGTACTCATCAAGTCAAAAACAAATGACCTCAAATCATTAACTAATTACATTAATAAAGCCAATAAGACGTGCCAGCAACAATTTTAAGTTTATTAAAAAGATATTAAAAACGAGACATTAGACAGACTAACAAACATGGACAAAACACCATGGACATGTACAATAAAGTCGAAAAATTGTGTCAAAAAATATTCGAAACATAGGAAGACCAGTCTTGAATTACAATGCAAAGACTTGACTAAACTTAAGACAATGCAAAAAATCTAACCAAAAACCTGAAAACAAACTTATTCGTTTCCCATCCAGAAGAACAGGAATCATTATTATGTCAACCAGCGTCAAAAAGCATTGACACAATGCGAGTATAGACAGCAAACGCAGACTTTAATGAAAACCAATGAGATCAAATAAAAAGTTAACAAACGTTGCGCAAAAACCTGTTTTTAAGACGTCACTGCAAACAAGTGGCGTCAAAGTCAATGAAACACACATTTACAACTTGAACTCGCCAACATCTATCGCACTATCTATAGAACACGCATATGATTTTTGATGAAAAATTGAGGGAACACGAAACAAAGGGACTTTGAAACAAAAGTAGGAACAAATGCAAGCAATAATAAAAAAGGTTTAAAATATTCGATAAAAACGATGGCAAAGTCAATACATTATCAAAAACTAAAAACAGTAAGTGGATATAACTAAGTAGAGAACAAATGAGAACAACAATTAATGACAAAGACAGAATAACGAAAAAATCAATACAAAACGGCAAAATAAATCTAGAACAAACTCCGTTAAAAGTCGTCAGAAGTGTAAGGTATGATTAAAAACAACGGAGGAGACTTAAACCTGACTCAATAGAAAGCCTAGAGACCTGTCATAAGCGAGATTAAGGGACAGATCAACAAAAACCCCAAAAACTTCAAAATCAAAACATAGCTGGTAGATTGCCAGAAAATAGGCGAGATAGCTTTGTAGATCTGCAGTCTTACAGACAGTAAAAAAAAAGAGACCAAAAAAATCATCCTTTTCATTAAAAGCAGAGATGTTATATTTGTATTGAAAATCTGTATAACGTATTGCTGCTTCTATTAGCTGATCTTAAATAACCTTCATTTAGAGTGACACACACCCATTTGACCTTATCTCTTTGAATTAAAGTAAAAAAGAGTCAATTTCAAAGTGAGGAAGTTATTTTTGAGACTGAGGTAAGTCAAGTGTGACCAAAAAATTAATCACGCGAATGAACAAAAAAACTCGCTCCATTAAGAGCGAAAAATGACGTCACACATGCAATTCAGTTGAAATTGCATGAACGAATGAACAAAAATTGGCTGTGATGTCATATGGTCGTAACAAAAATTCATCATTCATTTGACCTCATTTCCTTAAATTATCAGTCAATTTCAGTGTAAGGAAGTCATCTTTGATAGAGACACGTGTGACCAAAAATTTTATTACGCGAATGAACAAAAACTCGCTTTACTTAGATTGAAAAATGACGTCAGAAACGCAATTCAGTTGTAATTGCATGAACGGATGAACAAAACGCAGATTTGAAGTGATTGACGTCATATGGTCGTAACAAAAATCTTTACAACAATTTTTAAAAAACCAAAAAGAAGGCCACTAATAGCGTCAGCTATCGCTTTGTGGCTATTAAAAACCAATAAAAAGTTTTGAAAACAAGTGTCAAAGTCAAAAAACCTTTTTTGAATTTAAACATTTCCTGGTCTTTTCCGTTTGTGCCCCAAGCTAAGTGGGCGCATATTATTTGCACCCTCAGACGCACGTGCCATATTTTTACAAAGACTTACGAAGATTTAATGGCACGTGCTTTGACTGCGGACGCATAACGTATTGTGGGAGGCATAAACGGAAACGATCCAAAATAAAAGGGGACGAATGAGACCTATCACTCGAAGTGACAGAAAAATTAGAAACAAAAAGCGGCGCAGGCCAAAACTTATTTTTTTGGAAGTAAGTGGTGTCAAAGTCGTGTGAAAACCATTAGTTACGAAAAAAACTTTTAAATTGACCAACCAACTTCGCCTCAAAAGAGCCAATAAATATTGTCCATAATCAAACTAAATATCAGAATGAAAACAACGATAAAGAAGGAATTTCAAAAAATCGTTCACGCTTTTTGAATACAAGATGTGTTATATTCATTAAAACGGTTTAATTTCAGTTCATATCAGCACACAAATTAAAATTTACCTGAAAAGAAAGTCATTGAGACTGATCATTAATGAGACTAAATAACAATAACATAACCGACAATCGTCGGGCGAATTGCTCTCAAACGACCGGCGAGCGGTTGGCTTCGTCAGTAGCTATCCACGGTTTACTGAGGCTTGCTTTAGCTTAATTGAAGGGCGTGAGGTAAGCGCAGCGGGGGGAGTTGCACCGGAGGGGGGTGGAGAGGCTGAGGGGGGTTATGGGACAATGAAGGGAGGGGGTCTGCTGACGGGCCCTTACGGCCTGAACGATGTGCAGGGGTGGAGATGGGAGGGGGAGGGGGTAACATTAGGGGCGCTGATGTGGGGAGAAGAGGGGTCAATTTCTAAGAACCGCAATTCACACCATAAGTATGTCTCCGAAACAGTTTCTTTGAATCGCATACTTGGTGACTAGTCGGCTGAAAGGCTCTAAGAGCACTCAATGCCCACTGTGCGCAACCTGTTTATCTCGTTTTTGTAGGACGAAACTGAAATGGGCCGACGAAAAATCAGTCGAGCGAAAAATCGCATGAACATAGCTTGCAGATTGCCAGAAAATAACCGCAATAGCTTCGTAGATCTGCAGAAAAAAACAGAAGAAAGACAGACAAAAAATAGTCTTTTCATTGAAGGCTGAGAAGTTATATATTGATTAAGAATCTGTATAAGTTATTGCTGCCTCTATCAGCTGCTCTTAAATAAACGTCATTTGGTGTGACACATTCACTTGACCTTATCTCTTTGAATTAAAGTAAAAAAAGTCAATTTCAAAGTGAGTAAGTCATTTTTTAGAGTAAGGTAAGTCACGTGTGACCAAAAATTTAATCACGCGAATGAACAAAAAAACTAGATCCACTAAAAGCGAAAAATGACGTCACGCACGCGTTTCAGTTCAAATTGCATGCACGAATTAACAAAAAGTGGTTGTGACGTCTTATGGTCGTAACAAAAATCTTGACGACGAAATAAAAAAACCAAAAGAAGGCCAATAATAGCCCCAGATATTGCTGTGCGGCTATTAAAAAAGACCAACGGGACTAATATAATTCCTACAAACTTTGTTTGAGAGCAATTAACAAAAACCCAAAATCCAAAAAATAATTTTCATGAAGACAAATAGCCTCTTGAAAACCAAGTCTTGGGAATACCATTAGTTACCTTTTGCGATGTTTGAACAACTCCAACTGTGGATTATTAGAACACACGTATCACCTATTAAAAATGCTTGCCAAAAAAGGTCGAGGACAGCAGAGAACACAAGTCAAATAGCCGCACCCAGAAGAAAATTTGCTCTGAAAAACCAAAAATCTGATTGAATCCCAACTTCCCACTTCACTTTAAAGCAGTTTAAAAAATGTCACGCCCGAAAACTACTAGCTTTTCGCTCTTCTATCTACTCCAGCGTGACTAAAATCAATACTCTAATTCGAACTCTCATTGACAAGAAAAGGCAGAAAAAGTGCGCCCAATTTTTAAAAAAAGCACCACAACGATTTCATTCCTGGGTTTTTTCCATTAAATGGTAATTAATGATAATTAAATGGTAAGAGGTTACGTCCAGCCCCAGTCTATACATCTTTAAAAGAAGAATAGACAGGCACTTGGCTGACCTCCACACAATCATTTGAGACGTGGATTGACACGATGGAGCTGGTCCCCGAGGCAACGCATGTCGACCGAAAACCTGACCTGAACTGACCCAATGGTAATTATATCATAATGGGTGGCTATATTTTCGTGGAGGGGGCAACAATGGGAGAGACGATAAAACATTTTTTTAAAAAAACAAGAGAATGCAGGCCAATAATAACTGCACGCAACTATCGCAGCTATTTAAAATATGCCATTGAAAGAATTAGATTCTTACTTCAAATGATCATATAAGATCAAATCTATGATTATTCTCAAATCAAATTTTAAATACTAATGTCCTTCAAGCTACAGCATTGTAACTGTCTAGCTATTTCCAAACTTCCAAGTTGTGTTTTAAGCAAGGTAACGTGACTTTGCGGTAATCACTTCTGGAAGAAAAATTCTGACAGAACATCACGAACAACCAGATAGAAAGTTCCGGCGTTCAATTTCTAGCATTAAAGACATTCTACATTTTAAAACTCGCACGGGCTGGTTTCAGCTCAGTTCACAGTCTCTTTTCACTTGTAAGGAGTTCATTATATTTAATGTTCTGCTTACAACGCCCTCAGAACTTTTTCCCATCTCAAGGAATAGCACGATGCAATAGAGTAGCAGCAGTTATACTTAAGAGTTAACCAAGTAATATAATGTACAGACCTCAACATCAGGATAGCTTCCTGCGTTGGCAGGTGGGGTGAAGTGCAGGTAGGGATTGGTGTTTTGGTTGCTCTGGAGACCAGCGTAGTTGATGCCAGCATAGGCTGCCGCAGGGGAAGTGTTTCCGAGGGGCGCCGAGGTGGCCAGAGAAGGAATACCTCGTCTGAAGCCGCCAGCTGATGCTTGAGGTGGGCTCATCACTTGCACCTGCGGTCCAGACTAAACAGTCAGCAGAGTACCACTTTATAATGTCTAACGACAGTTTTCCGACGAGTTCCACTTAAAAGGGATGCGTATTATATGCGACTATGCGCACTACGTCAGCTTCAGTCTTCTTTTAAATAATGAACCCCGCCCTAGGTATGAGTCGCGTGTACATGCAATACAATTTTACACGATGTCTCGCGGGACCAGAAAATACTAGAGGGGCAGTAAGGGAAAATTTTGCGAAATGCGGATCTTTTCCAGAATCCCCCTCCAGTTATGCTCCATGTGCCATTCTATGGTGAATCATATAATATGCACTAACTAGGAGACAGCTCACTGACCTGCTGAAACATAAGAGATCCGCGATTTCAAAAAGCTGTCAACATTAACAGTTTATGTTTCTGGTCTTTCTATTGATACCCCGCTTAGTGGTGATTTAACGTTCAGGCCAACCATTCCAATTACGGTAAAAATGCCATAAAGAGATGGCTATAGTTTTGTGGCAGGGGATATAATGGCAGATCCGCATAGGTCCGTAACCAATTTAAGTTAAAGCAATTTCAATTTTCCGATCCCCACTTTAGTGGGGAGGGAGAAACTATATACTCAACTGGGTTTTTTGTTCAGACAATTTGGGTCGCTCGATACATTAATCGTAGAGAGTTGTGAGTGGTATCATTAAACAGCACGTACATCTTAGGGTATGGAATCAAAGATTTTTTCGAATTTCGTTTTCTACAGGGAGTTATCGAGGTTTAAAGTTTTGTGAAAATTTGAGTTTTTATTCACATTTCACATTTTCAGTAATTTTTGCTAAAATTTGGCACAATTACGCTAAAAATATATAAAACAAGTTGAAATTTTTAACAGTAGTGTTATTGTCACCGTTAGAGATAGAAAAAAGTTACTCAATTGTTTGATTGAAGTTTTTTTTGGCTAAATTTTTTGATAAAACTTTCAAATTTCGAATTTTTTTCATAAAATGGCACAAAAAATTTTTGGTCCACTTTGTTAAAGTTTGCCAGACGTAGTGACCTAAAAACCTTGATACAGATTCCCCAATCTCCAAAAAAAGCGGTAGTTGAAAGTAGGCGCCCTATGAAAGTCTTCTGGAATTAAAACTTTGCCGTTTATTGCCAAGTTTAACTCGATTATATAAACGTATCCTTGTTTTGTTTTCATATTTGAAGAATTTCGCTCAACAAAGGGTCTAATTCGCAAACACAAAGAACCTTTGGGCGGATTGTTAGGTGCGGGGCAAAATCAGGGATAGATTTGATATCATGGATTCTTACAAACAGAAATTTACTTTCATTTTGGGGCTGCCTTTATTCAAAAATATTTTGCTTGTTTTTTCAAGGTTAATTACTGACAAAATTTTTACTCACGAATCCATTAATGACAACTCCCATTAACGTAAACATGAGGCCGAATGTCGATATAGTTTGTTTTCAGAGAACCTAAGTGTTCTTATAGATTTGAGGAAGAGTTTTATTAAACTTTAACTGAATTCTTGTGTTTTGCCTTCAATTGTTATTCTTTTGGCAGTCTGATTACCAAGTCTAACCATTCAAAGATCTAAAAAGCTTCTGTATGAGGTGTAAGTGAACCTGTACCATGCATTCGGTTGTTACCTAATGTCTCTTACGTCATTAAATGTATTAGTTTTAAGGAACTTACACAAAATTTCTTATACAAAACTTTGTGCCTTTGTGTGTAATTGCCCAATTTTGCTGTTGTTTGTTTCATTGTTAAATTGTCACATTGCGTAGTAATCTAACTGAAGCTTTGCCAAATTTGGAACTGAACATATTTATTGTTTTCATAACATATGGTTTTTATGGGCTGCGACACCATTCACTTGCAGAATTTGTTAAGTTTATTTTTGCCCTCTATTTGTTGTTAAATTTTGATGTCGTATGCCAAAAATTGGATAAATTAGGTTCTCAGTGGCCAACTATAGATAAACAAATGAACCTTATAACTGATATCGGTATATAGCTAATGGTTTTATGTACTTTCAAATTAATTTTCCAAAAAAAACGAGTTATAGTATTCTTCAACTTATCCCTATTTGCTCTGGTTTGCGTTTTCTTCCATATTTTACAATCTTCCGTAACTTAGCCTCATAATTGAGAGGTCTTTCAAAGGTTTGTTGTACATTACAATAACATCTCTGTTGTTTAAACGTTCTAACTGATCTCCTGGGCTTAGACAATTTGTTTCAGAACTTTTTGAAATTTAGAAGCTTTTCAAAATTTGTGGTTCTATTTGCTGCCATTTGTGATAGTAGTTTACAAAAAAAACCAAGATGATCAAAGGAGAGGAAAATGAAGATTTTATGTTCTCATGGTTAACATTTCAAATATTTAATGGCCTCAACCTTGTGGTTTCGAAAAGTTGCTTGTGAAATTTTTTAGTGGAGCTTGTGTTTAATGTTATTTTATAGTCCTATGATTTAGTCGGACTAACAACAGGCGCAATTAGTTTTTCAAGAAATTGCAAAAGAACCGTTTACTTTTTTAGTCGAAGGCTTATGTTGGCTATGAATTTTGAATTTTGTTTTTAAAAAAAGACCATAGATTTTTGAGATTTGCCAATGTTAATTTGGTTACCTTATAGCTTAGCATCTCTACAGACAAGTCACACCTCTTATCTATTGAACCACAATTTGCTCTTTTTAACGGTTATATTTTCCTCAAATGGTCTTTATTCTTGGAACAATTAGTTTTTGTAAAAGATGTGATTTTTGCATATTCGCCACTTTTTTGTAGGTTTTTTCTTTTCAAAGTATCACAATAATGGGCGTCATTCGAAACACGATTGTTGTCATTTGAAAAAACGCATACGACAATTTTTAATGTTTTTGGTGAACAGCTTAATGTTCTATTGGCTGGGACATCGTTTTCGTGCAAGTTTTTCCGTTTTGACTGTATTTGTCGTTCTTTTTGTAGTCGTATGACATATCCTGGATAATGAAAGGTCTCAATCGCTCTCTATGGAGTTACAAAATAATCTCTTTGATTCATTTGATTCATAATGTTTCTAATCAGTTTGAAACTAATTCTTTAAAAAAAGCAATGTTTTAAACTTTGACCTTTTGCTCATTTGTTGTCGACATGTTACCAACTTGTTGAGAAGTTCCAATTTTTTAACATAAAGTACTGGTTAGTTTTCTTATTATAAGTTTTGTCTGATGCCATTTTGGTTTGGTTATTATTGGTTTTCAAAAAATGGACGAGTTTTGGTCGTAATTAAAATTTGTAATTATATGATTTTTAATGCCGTCTGTTCTAGTAGTCATATTATGGTAATCACAGGTCTCATAGGAAGATTTTTAAAGTTCATTTAGTAAATTGTTGAACGATCTGTTCATATGTGATAAGCTTATTAAATAGTGTGATTTCAGTTATCGATGATCTGCGAGGCAGCAGTTGTGGCCTCTGAAATCTGTTATGGTATTTATTCTTGGAGCCAGCAGTTTACATCATTCATTGCAGAAGTGGTCCCAAGTTACAAACCGACAATTATTTGACGAAAATATTATTGCGGTCCCGGGCCTCAACCTACATCCAGGAAGCCAAGCGAAACTCTAAGTGGTACAGAATCGTCTCGGTGAAATCCCCGTTGGTGAAACAATTATTTTATGGCACGACGTTTTTAACAACTCGATCACAAAGCACCCGTCAGATCCGAGACAACCGCTAACCGCTGACGAACTTATAACTGTGTTACAAAAAATTTAACACAGGAAGATTTTTAAGGAAGATTTTTAAAGTTCATTTAGTAAATTGTTGAACGATCTGTTCATATGTGATAAGCTTATTAAATAGTGTGATTTCAGTTATCGATGATCTGCGAGGCAGCAGTTGTGGCCTCTGAAATCTGTTATGGTATTTATTCTTGGAGCCAGCAGTTTACATCATTCATTGCAGAAGTGGTCCCAAGTTACAAACCGACAATTATTTGACGAAAATATTATTGCGGTCCCGGGCCTCAACCTACATCCAGGAAGCCAAGCGAAACTCTAAGTGGTACAGAATCGTCTCGGTGAAATCCCCGTTGGTGAAACAATTATTTTATGGCACGACGTTTTTAACAACTCGATCACAAAGCACCCGTCAGATCCGAGACAACCGCTAACCGCTGACGAACTTATAACTGTGTTACAAAAAATCGGAGTATTCATCAGTGGTAAAGTCTACTGCCAAAGAAAAGGAGCCGCAAACGTCTTTTGAAAACTTTGCTCAACGGGAATTCCAACTCCCCACATAAAAAAGGACCTGCTGTCAAAGAAAAAGCAGAAAGATACCAAAACTACCTCTCAATATTCAGAGCTTCATCAATATTGGAGAATTGAAATCAAAACTTTGACGATCGTTAGGAAATATCACGGTGATCTGAAGCAAATCAAGCAGAAGAAGCAGTGTCCATCAAAAATAAAAGAAAAAGGATAAAAGTGACTTTGTTAGTAGTTTCCTTCCGTAGTAAGGTTAACGGTACCAATAAGTAAAATCAGTTTTGCCTGCAAACTGGTGTCCTTTATTAAGTTCTTGGGCTAAGTTTAGCAAGAAAAGCATTAACCCTTCCTCGCATTACCGCGTGCTGAAGTGCCTTGAAGTTACACAACCTATACCAAAAATATAAACTTGCAGTGCAAAGCCTTGAAATGACACCCAGATCAGTAAATTGCGATTCATGTAACAGCAAATTAAAGAAAGAAAAATTTGTTTGTACATTTTGCAATAAAACGTTACACGTGACTCCAGAATGCACGGGCTTCACAGAAGAAGAAATTTACGTCTTGATCAAAGTAAATGCAAATATACTTCACGTCTGCAACAGTTGTACGGAAAAAAATGGGACAGGCGACCTAAGTCAGGCTCCCTCAACAAAAATGGATGGAAAACTAGATGATCTCGATTTGAAAGTGGAAACACTGAATAAGCAAATCGAAAAATCAAACGAATTCATTATTTCAATCAAAGCAGAACTCTCAGAGTTAAAAATAAGGCCGCAATCTTATGCTGCTTCTCTGGGGACAATTGCGATAGTGAAAGTGTTCTACCCAAGCGCAAATGACAATGGAATGGGTATTCGAGTAAGAGGAATCCCAGAAAATGAATCAAAGTCACCAGACGAAAGACTTCATGCCGATATGAAAGCTTTTGAAGAGATCTTGTGTTACCTAAAAGTAGAAGCCAAGCAGCTCTGCAAGGTCACGCGTATTGGAAAATATAACCCAGAAAAGGGTCCGAGAACCATCCTCATAAATCTAGAAAGCCCTATCAGCAAATAGCTAGTGCTGAAATCAGCTTTCAGGCTTAAAAACTTAAGTCGACGAGTCTTCATAAGCCCTGAGCTTACTCCAGAGCAGTTAAAAATTGAAAATGAGTGTCTGAGAAAAAGACGACTGCTGATTGAAAACCACATGTTCCCAAACACAGATGAGTCCAAAACCTGGTCTTCGAGACCAAACAAGGTGACAAATGGGTGGAATACAAAGACAATCTGATTGAAAACGATTTTGCCGGCGCATCCTCAGCCGACGAAAGCTGACAACAAAAATAACAATCTTATCTTATAACGTCCGTAGTATTCTGAAACCCGGTGTTTTAGTAGCTGTCGAAAAAAGGCATCCCATTTGAAACAGTTAATCTAAAACTAACTCATGACTTTTTGGCTCTGAAAATAACAATCAGCGAGACCTCAATTCAATTGGTCTGCATGTATAATCCCCCGCACGGAAGTCGCTATCAATGGACTACTGAAAACTTTTAAAAACTACTGACTGAATTATGCAACTTAAAAAGTTAGGAAATGATTCAATGCACTCTGATTGTAGGCGACATCAACCTCTCGGGGACAAATTGGGAAGCAATGGACTCTAATGATAACTATGAATCAGAGATCCTGGATAAACCGATAGAATCAAACTTCTCGAACATATCCAATCAAACGCTAGATGTTGTTCTCACAAATAATCCACATCCAGTGATAGAATGCTATCAACATCAAGAACTTCACAGGAGCTTAAAGGTAAACAAGAAGCAGTGTTCAGATCACCTACCAATTCCGTCTTCTGTTGTGTTTCTCGGTACAGTTGTCAAAAACTCAAACACGTGCCGTAAATTTGCTTTCAAAAAAGCTGACTGGAAAAAACAATCAAGCCATTGAGGAAAAGCCTTCAAACCCTTCTGTTTTAGTAATGTTGACGCATTACTAAACCAATGGTACACATGGATTAGACATCATATCAACAATCACATTCCTAAAGTAACGAAACATCGAGCAGCACTGCCTCCCTGGGCCAGTAAGGAACCTTCTCATATGATGAAGCAGTTGAACACCAAAAAGAAAGCTTGGAAAATCTTAAATCTTAGTACACTCCTCAAACTAAAGAAGCTGGAGAAACAGATTTTGAAACAACTGAACATCGATCTTAACATTTTCGAAGACAAATTTTCACAAGCAGGCGTTTTAGCAGTATACAAAAATACCTAAATGTATCCGAAAGCGCTCTGTTTTGCCAGCAACAATTAAGTTCGGTAATGAAAAAGCTAGTAGTGACAGCGAAAAAGCCACCCTCTTCAATTTGTTCTTCAAAAGTGTATATAACAGTAAAGAACCTCCTCTACTGATTTACACAAAAAGCAAACTTAACTTTATAAAAACTTTGCGCCTGGAAACTGAAGAGCTCTGACAAAACTTAGACCTGAACAAATCAACAGGCCCCGATAACCTAGGAAACATTATCCTCAGAAATTGCGCTAAGACTGAGTAAATCTCTCCTACTGCAGTTCCAATTAATCCTGAATAAAGGAATTTTCCCGGAACTCTGGAAACTAAGTCAAATCACGCCATTATATAAAGAGGGAAGTCAAGCCGATGTCAACTGCTACAGACCCATAAGTCTTTTATGCTGCGTCCCGAAGCTGTTGGAAAGGATTATTTTCAACCGAATATACTCACATTGCAAAGACAATCTCTTTGAAAACCAATTCGGATTTAGACAGAGGAGGTCTGCAACAACTCAACTACTACTTTTTCTAAACTCTTTATACGCCAAACTTGACGATATGAAAACGAAAGAGTTGTCAGTCCTCTACTTAGACTTTGCAAAGGCCTTCCACAAGTCTCCCACAACAAACTAATTGAAAAACTGCATTTTTTCGAAATTGGAAGAAATCTTTAAAACTGATTGAAAGCTACCTTAATAGAAGGAAACAGTGCGTGAAGATTAAAAATGCATTATCCGAAAAATAAGAAATCACCAGCGGTGTTCCACAAGGGTCAATCTTAGGTCCTCTGCTCTTCCTCATCTTCATAACTCACCTTCCATCAGAAACTCCTCTCACTGAAAAATTCGGTTTCGCAGACGACTTCAAACTGATCAGCGTAAATCAGGAAGAATCAAAAAAGAGCCCAGAAGGAATCGAAAACTGGTGCGATCGAAATCACATGACACCAAAAGCATCAAAATGTAAACTTCTCTCTCTCAAAAAGCGAACAAAAAGCTTCACTAAAATCAGGAGCTAGGAAAGGTTGATAGTCAACGGGACCTTGGTTTGATTGTCTCCAAAACTCTTAAATGGAAAAGAAACTGTAATCACCGGCTTTCAAAAGCAACAAAAGCATTCTACCGAATAAAACGAAGCATGACCGACAGCGCCACATTAAAAAATAAATTGAATGCCTACACTGGCTATGTCGTGCCAATACTATCATACTGTTCTCAAGCTTGGCTCCCAAACAGACAGCAGATGGAGAAAATTGAAAAGCTACAAAAAGCCACGTCATGGATACTAAGTGGAAGGAACTGCACCTGCAAAGAAAAGCTAATAGCACTTAAACTGTTGCCCCTAAGCCTGTATGTCGAAATGCACGATTTACTACTTTTACTATCGTTACTTGACAATAAATTCGACATCAAAGTAAACTTCGAATATCAAGACTTTGAAAAGACTAGACAAAACGCAAGAGGGGAATTAAAAATAGCAAAAAAATCGTCTCAGGAAGACTGATGAAAACTTCCTTCACAGAGCCAAACTACTTTACACCATCTTTTCCAAAGTTCCTTCTAATTCAACACAACTATCGAGCAAAAAAACTGTGAGTGACATCTACTGGAATTACTTTGAAACAAAATACGACTTTATCAACAAATGCACGTGGAGAATCTTATGCAAATGTGGGATGTGCAACCCACGATCGAAAATCGAATAGAAAATGGACACGAAAACAAGGGTGCCTTTGAGCACCCCTGGGAAGACCATAAAGCCTGAACTACTACTACTATATGCTAATGTTTTTTTTTATCTCTTCCTTATTTGGTAGACAATTGAGTGAAAAATGTAGATGAGCTGGGTCGGAACTTAATGTGTGAACGCCTCCTTGTTTTAAAAAATATCATCAGCAGGCTGACATTTTCTGTCTCACCATTCCTTGGGATCTATTCTATTCACCCCCCCCCCCAGTTTAGTGCTAATTTTTACATAGTAACGTGCTATATAACAATATATAATTTGTAACTGGGGGTGTAAAAAAGACTGTGGGGCGAAACAGAATAGATACCTCAATTGTCTGGAATGCTGCTATTTAGTACAATTATATTTTTTTACTGATTTGGAGGATATGTAAACGTATAGCACCCAAACTAAAGAAGACGTAAAACTGGCGACGCAAAATAAGAACAGTAGTGTAAAGGGATAGGTTGGTCTCTTATTACTGGAAAATTGTTCAATAGCAGAAATGACTGGAAAATTCTCAATTCAATTAAAACCTGTAGGCAGGGGGACACAAGGGGAAATTCGAATGTCCCTATGAGCAACATTGTTGTACCGCTTTTCCAATAAATCATACCAATAAATTCCTTTCCAATAAAAGAAGAGGTGAGCACTACCCCCACCCAATTTAGCACTACCCCCACAAAATTATAGATCCCTCATTAAGGTATATTTACGGTAATCAAGTGGTATATGCTTTTGACTACTTAGCTGGAGGTTGGGGGGAGGGGGCTACAGTGCGAAAGACCCAATTGTACTCACTGTAGCGATAGGCATCTTTGCTTTCGAAGTTGAGTTGTTTTGCTGTTCTTAGACGGAAATCAGTATCGAAGTTTCTGTAAGTATTGGATGGTTGCTTTCAGTTGGCTCACGCTGACAATGGTCAAAGAGCACGCGACTTTTTGATACGGCACTTTTATGAGTCACAAAATTGCCTATTTTTAAAAATACTCCGCTTTGAAAAGACTAGCCTAAACTTGGACAGAACCTTAATATTGTTTTAAAATTGAACGGATTTCTTAAGTCTTAAATGTTGGTCTCCTTTATCCAAGCGGAAAATGAAGCTTAATGACTAAATTCTGAGAATTCGTCACAATCACTCAATTTAGTCACATGTAACACGTGAAATGTGCACAATTTTAGAGCATAAGCACAGAAGTCAAATGTGACTCAAGCACCAAAAGGTACAGCTTGAATGCAAGTTGGAAAGTAAAACTCTACAAGATCATCACTTTTTCTATCTGTTCTAACTGGAAACTTTAGATAATTTTCGTTACTGCACCCCCCCCCCCCCCCTCCCACCCAAAAAGGGGGTATCTCCCATCTTAACCCGCCCTCCACTTTAGTGGTGACATAATCTATACCCCAAATCATGATATATACCATAATGGGGCTATAATTTCTTGGGAGGAGGGCTATAATGGGAATGGAGGGCTATAATGGGAAAAGAACCTTATGCGGCTCCATTTGGGGAAGATGTATATCATCATCATAATGCCCAATTTACTAAAGCGCGTGATCTTAGAGGTTTTAAATATGTGTGCACTGATATCGCGAGGCAAACAAACGGAATCCTTTTTATAAGTTTTTGAGATGTCAGCGAGGTAGCATCAGTTAAGTCTCGAACGTTATACGGATAACTATACTTTACATGTGATATTTTTTCCCCAGACATTTGAGAATTTTTATCGTGTAAATTGTTACAAATTTCTTACAAGAGTACTTATAAGACTGACTAAGACTTTGTAACACAATTTATCAGGTCTTGCACGATTTAAAAAAATTTTATCAGATCTGATCAGATCTTACACGATAAAAGTTCACTTTTGTCAGATCTTACACGATAAAAATTCTGCCTTATAAGATCTTACACGATAAAAATTCTGTCTGACAAAAAATGATTATCGTGTAAGATCTTATAAGTATCTTATCAGATCTTACACGATAAAATATCCAAATTAGTCATAACGTGGACGAATTTTAATCTTACAAGATCTTAAACGCGACTACAATAACTGCTTCCAACTTCATTCAGATTAATTAGACACATTAACAGCTCAGGAAAAATATACTTTCATTACATATATTTTAACTTACTTTATTTGGTAATTGTTGCGGAGATGATTTCTATTAATAGGTATTTTCAGCTTGAATATGCAACTTTTCAAGACTTTACGCATACATGAACATGGCAAAATTTCTCTTAATTTATTTTTCACGGTTGCCTAATTTGAATTCCTGTCTTCTCAAAAATAATTGTCCGACCCCCAATTTACTGGGGAGGGAGAAACTGTATACTCGATTCGGTTTTTTTGTTCAGTCAATTTCGTTCAGTCGAATTTTTACAATGAGTTATCGTGGCTTAAACTTTTGTGAATATTCGACACTTTTTTCATTTTTCCGTTTTGGCTCAATTTTGCTTTATATAATTTAAAATAAATTAACATTTCAACGGTAGCATGTTTTTGTTACACTTAGAGATAGGAGAGCGTTGATAAATTGTTTGATGGGAGTTTTTTTGGATAAAATTTTTGATAAATATTTCGAAATTAAGACTTTTTTTCATCAAAAATTGCAAAACATTGTCGAAAAATGTTGATAACATTTCTAAGATTCAGACTCTTCTTCCTCAAAAATAGCTAAAAATAAGTTTTTTTTAGTCCACTTTATATAAATTTGCCGAAAGTAGAGGCATAGAAAACGCTGACACAATCTCCGTAAACTCCAAAAGTGATCTGGTTGAAATTCGGCGCCTATAAAAGTGTTCTGGAATTTAAATTTTGCCATTTTTGTAAATTTCACTCGATAGTTATGAAAATTGCATTTTCGATTTTTTGCAATATTTCACTTAACAATTGCTAAAATTCAAACATTTGGGACACTTGGGTAATTTTTTGGGCGCGCGGCAAAATCAGGGATGGGTTTGATATCATCATGGATTCTTACAATCAAATTTTGATTGAAAATTTTTAAAAATAGTTTGCTTTTAATTACTGGCAGATTTTTCAATTCACTGTTCCATTAATGACACCTCCTTTTCACGTGAAAATGAGGCCAAATGTAGATATAGTTTGTTATCAGAGAGCCTAACCTTTTTTGGCTTTGAAGAAGAGATTCGGTAAACTTTAAAGAAAAAACTTTCTTGCCTTCAATTGTTATTCTTTTGCAGTCTTATTACTGAGTTTAACCAATCATAGATCCAAATGGCTTCTTTAAGAGGTTTGAGTGAGTCTATACAAAGATTCGGCTGTTATCTTATGTCTGACATTCAATACATTTGTTTTAAGAAAATTTCAGTTTTTTGAAATTGTCAATTATTTATCTTATTTCTTTCAACTCTCGTCTTAATCTCAGAAAATAAAAGTCAAACTTTCTTTCATATGAGATACAAACTAATCATGGTGGTGGATTTTTATAAAATAGCGGCTTCTTGGTTTTGTTACTACTTTATTTTCATTGAAAATTTTGATTTTTGTGCATCATTGCTCATTTTTGCTGTTCTTTTTGATTCTTTGGTAAATTGTCACATTACTTAACAATCTAACTGAAGCAAGCGTTACAGAATTCATAATTGGTTTTAATTATAACGGTTTTATTTTTAAATGGTCTTTGTTTTTTGGTACAACGAATTTTCATAAATAATTCGTGATTTTTGCATACTCGCCTCGCCCATTTATGCAAGTTTTTGTTTTCTTATCAACTTATCAAAAACTATTAATATTCATAGTGAACAACTCAATGTTTAAATGTCTGGGACATCGTTTTCATGCAAATAATGAATTTTTCTTTTTGCCTGTATTTGTCCTTCTTTTTGTAGTCGTATATATCCTGGATAATGAAAGCTCTCAATCACTCTCCTTGGAGGTATAAATTAATCTCTAAAAGATTTCAGTTGATACATAATGTTTCATAATAATCACTTTGACATAAATTCTTTTAAAAAAAGCAACATTTCATTAAACTTTGCTTTTTTGCTCAATTCTTGTTGAATTGTTACCAAGTCGCATTGAGGAAAAGTCCCATATTTTTCTAATGAAGTACAGGTGAATCTTCTTTAGTATAAGTTTTATCTGACGCAATTTTGATTTGGTAATTAATTGCTTCAAAAAATTGGACAACGAGTTTTGGTCTTAATTAACATTTGTAATTATTTGACTTTTTATCGCCGTCTTTTCTGGTAGTCAAATTAATGACAGGTATAATCGGCCATGTAAGGTACATTGTTTTATTCATTTAGTACTTTGTTGAAGGATATGTAGATTTTTAAAATCTCTTCCTCATTTAGTAGAAAATTAAGTGAAAAGTAGATGCGCGGGGTCGGAACATTATGCGCGAAAGCACATTACCGAGCCTCCTTGTCTAAGTAAAACTTCTAAAAGCCGCAGTATTTACTCAACTCTTTAGTCATAGGAATGCTTTTGCCATCGAGTGAAACGTTGCAACACCTTCGATCGTTATGGTCTTCGAAGTTTCATCTCCCCTAAATCTGAAGTAACATGAATGGCGGAGGACAGCTTTAAAACTCATAGAATAGGGAAACATGTTATACAGAAAGCAAACATCACAGACGCGCAGATGGAACGAAAGAAGAGACCGTGAAAAATGCCTGTTCAAAAACAAAATTTATAGAAAGAAAACGCGAAGCTTCATGATTCTACAATGATTTACAATACCACGTAATTTGATCGATTATAACTCCGCAGAGTAAAAAAGATAATTATTAAATAAATCCATTATTGTACTTTCGTTAAGCGCTTCACAGAACACGTTTAGATGGACCAGAACTCACACAAATAGCAATTTAGGTATGCGTGTTAGATCACTTATACTTCAATTGATAGACAATCAAGTGAATTATGATAACTCACCCGTTTAATATTCGTTGGCAGTGACGACTTGACAGGCATGCTTTTCTTCTTCTTATCACTCTTTGAGGCAGACAGTTTGCTTGGTTGCAGAAGCAGCACTTTTTAATATTTCAACAAACAATTCCCCTTCTTTCGTTCGTTCCTTCACTCGTTCGCTCTGGTTTGTTCAGATCCCTATTATCCTATCAGGTTTCGCTTCTCATCCAAGGAAGGGATACTCTCTCACACACAGACCAGCGAAACGGAAACAAACTTGGTTCACACGTACTGCCACCAGTCTATATATCTGAAGTCAACAGACTGATTCACATAACAGGCTTTATAAGCCTACTTTTCTTTGCTCTCTCGCAGAATAATACATGAACGAAAAAGACTTTTTTCTTTGTGCAGCGTTGACTTTTGCATCGCGTTTCACTGATACATAACCAATTAAAAACAGAAGATATCCACTATAGCTACCCTTCCTTTCTCTAACTCGCCTTAGTTCGAAAAAATCAGTTGAGCAAACAGTTCCACCCCCATATGAAGTGGATCGGAACAACAGCGGATGCAAGAGAAAATCGACAATTGACATCACTCCTTAGAAAAATTAATTATTATTTAACTCGCACTTAATATAGTTCCGCAAAATGTCAACAAGCAGTTAAAACGTTTGTCACAATCAAAAGTATTAATTTAACTTCGCTAATTTTGATATCAATTTAAATTGACGGAGACTAGTGCACAGCTTTCAAATAGCATTCTATATTGCCTTATATACGAATAAATCGCAAGCACGGTTTATAATCACTACTCTTAAAATACTCTGAAATTTTTCTGGCTTAGAAGCTAACCTGTGACAATAACTCTCAATTAAAAATTTTAATATCGACACATCGTTTTTGCCCTGATTCACTTTTGACTATTTTAAAATTAAAAAAGACTTTCAAATGAATTATTCAATTTAATTCATTAACAATCAAAATTATTATACTAGATTTCAAAAAGTTCACAAACTAAAAAATCTGAAAAAATGCTCAAGATACATCTGGGTTACATCATTGGTTTCACATTCTGCCTTGATTCTCGAATTGAAGCAGTATACATACTGATCATGCAGTAACGACCAATACAACTCAGCTCATCGCTGAAATTCATCGCATCACTAGCAAAATTTCTATACGAAACCTTCTGTTCGTTCCACTGTTAATTTGGAATAGTAATCGTCAAGAACAATTTGAGCCGCGCCCGACACCGACATCCGATCACTCAAAATCTCACTTTGAACTTGTTCACACACTTCGCGTGATTGACTTCGAAAATGCTCCAAAATGTTTTCCTTCAGTATTTGACGCAAAGCTTCCAGTTTCTATAATGGGATCTCTATCCTATTAACTAGACTTCGATATGTCCATTTTCAATAAAAAATAAGAATTGAGAGAAGCTTAATGATGTAAATGGTAAATAGGATTTAGTTCTGTTTGAACACTAAAATCAAGCTACAATAGCTTTATCATATCACTCTTTAAAGCCCCCTTATAATGATTTACTCATTGTTCCAACCCTCCAAATTTATTACGAGGGTTCTGAAGTTTCTACCAGCAATACTTGTGTTCGGGCAATTATGACTGCAAAGGAGGTTAAAAATTTTCAAAACTTTTTGAATTTGTTTAAACTTTGACATTTTGAATATGCTTACGTACTTATTGCTAAGGGAATATGGAACATATGACATTGTGGAATTCCAGATGAATAAAACAAACCAACATTAGAAATAGAAGAGATTAAAAGTTGTGTTCTCAAGGTAGTTCATATCAAGATCGTGAACTTAAATTATGGACACGTTTTCATAGGGTTTAAATTGATCAAATATTAATTTTAAGAAAATTATACGTTTTGACTGAACCGCTTTCAAGGAACTGTTTCACATAAAGCGAATCTGATAGTCATTTACAATAACCTGGGAATCGTATCATGGCCAAAGAGTGGCCTCAATAACTCAAAACAACCAACTAACGTCAGAAGAATTGTTATCGAACAACCAGTGGGAGCTCTAATATCAGTTGCAGCCTCTTTCAGTCGGGGGGGGGGGTGGGGGGGTGGGTAGCCGGAGGTGAAGTGGGACTAAAAAGTTCACTAGGAAGCTTCAAATGACGTTATTAGAGGTGACTATATACATATACCACTATTAAGAATTAAAGTGAAAACAAACCGCCTGACGCTGGACAAATTGCTCTCGAACAACAGGCGGGCAATTTCATTCAAAGATCCTAGCAAAAATAAATTTTCGTTTATGGGTGAAAATATCCGACCTAAGTGGGATTTGCACCCCGATCTCCCGAGCCCTTGACACACGCACTCACCACTCGGATATCGTGCCCTCATGATTGCCTACGCTACAATAGCTTTTACTTTAGCAACAAACTTTACTTCGAAGTAGATAACTCAAAAACGATAAGCGTCAAAAAGTCACTTGAAAAGTCAAAGAATGTTCTAGAACAAAATCGCAAAAACGTCGAGCTGAAATTTTGCATAAAAAGACACACGTTTTACACTAGTTGGTTCAAACGTTCGAGGGCAATTGAAAATGACTCAAATTTCGGCGCAATTTTCATATGACTTCTATTATTAAATTGCTGCCCATTGTGTTCACCTGCTTGAAACTGTGAATGAGAGAGAAATTTAGACCACGCAAAAAGTCGACGTAAAGTGTCACTCCAAAATTCGAAACGGCCAAGCAAAAATTTTACAAAAAAGACCAACTTATTTACAATAATTGCTTCGAACTTCGTTCCAGAGCAATTATTAGCTAATAGGAAGAAATATGCTTGAAATTAAGACTTTTCGCTAATACCAATCATAAGAAGGCTTACATAACCTTTTTGATTACTACTGTATGAAATCCAAGATCAATTATATCCATTCATTCCTCACATATCATGAACTTGTGAAGATTGATCGAATATCTCAAGGTTTTTCTGACAGCATCTAGAAACTTCAGTGTTTTTCATAAATTTGTTTGTTATTCATTCCCCAATTTGGTTTGGCAAAAACTGTAACTATGATTGCTCAACTACTGTTTTGGAGCTGTTAGATGTTCAAATTTCAAATATCGGGAAGTTTCAAAACCAGCAACTGTTATTTGAATCTTCTTTTCCCATTAATAATCAGATCTTCATAATTGGTCATGTTATACTGACCTTTAAAACAAAAACTTCTCCGAAACAACCTTAATACGAGGAATATATGTACTTCAAACTGTTTCAAAAATATTCACAAATTTTTTTTCTTGTCTTCGGTCTCTTAGAACATTTTTTTAAAATCGACATCTTTGTCTGCATAGGCAGAAAATTGATTTTAAAAATTGAAAAAAAAAATTGGCTAATTTACCTTGCGTACACTGCCAAAATTTTAATCTAAAAAACATTGTAAAATCGCAGTGACAGGAATTGGCGTTTTTTTAATATAATGAACTGTAGATCCTGTATGGCATTCGACATGAATTTCGGTAAAAATGAGATAGGAAAAAGATCCCTGTTGTCTGCGAAGGTGATGCAACCTGCCAGAATCCAATTCGTTCTTGTGAAAATCGAGCATTTCGTCCAAGTACTCTGAGACGTTTAATCCACTGTTAGCAGAGACGCATTTCACAACGGGACTCCAGTGACCTCTCCGCTTTGCCATGAACTAAACAAAAGCGACTCAACAAGAAACAGTTCTTGTAACTCGAGAATAATTCTGCAGCCAATCATTTTTTTGAAAAATAGATGCAAATATAGCGAAGGATGCCCTGAGCTTAAATTATTTATGTTTCAAGTTTCAAATTTTGAAAGATAGCGTAACCAATTGTTTTCCTGCTTGTTTATTTCTAATCTGATACAAATCAAGGCAATTGGAATTTTCAGCCTAACATTACGGTTACAATTGTTCACTTGCCACACAAATACAACAGATTTAGTTATGCTGAAGTTAATCATAGAAAGCTCAGATTTTCGCTAACTATTTTTCGTATTCACATATCTGTTTTTTATATATGGTTAACCAATGCTGCCTTTTCGTGAGCTCAACGACACCAATATCATCTATTAAGAAGAACGCAGATAATTTTCAATCGTTGGCCTAAAAGTTAAGGAAACACTCAATTCATGGCACGGCTAAGAAGCTTTTCCAGTTGATATTAGAAACCTCCACAAAATTTGCCCTTAAGAGTAAAAGATCTAAAAATGACAGCAAAAAGCATTCCTTCTTAAACCTTTTCCCCCAATGAAAATATAATTGCACACTGCAGAAAGTGAGTTTGTACTTCATTTTTCCAGCCCTTCCATCTGTACTTTTCCTTCTCGTTCCGAAACCACGTCTTCGTTCATGTAAGCTACACTTTACCACCATACATTTTTACCACCAATATTTTCTTTCCAAAACTTTCTTTTAAAAAGATTATGCTGTTGAAAAAATCAATTTTTTAGATGGAATGATAAGGATCAATAATAGCAATTGCTGCGTTTAAAAATTATAGACTTTCAGTGCCATTAGTCGATGCTCCAAAAACATGCGCCTAGTTTCTTGGTTAAATAGGATTGAAGGCAACCAAATGGAAATCTAAACTTACATAAGATTGGTTAAAAAATATCAAAAATTGACGCAGCCAGCTTTGATCACACAAACAATCTGCTTTATAACCCACCAGAAAGCGAGACTTCAGGACATTATCAAATGTTTCTTCAATTGGGACTCAGTGAACAAGTTTATTTTTCAACCGTTTTGGAAACTTTTGAACCACAACAGAACCCTATACAAAGATACTATAAATGTTCACATCAACTGGTCCTTAAATGCAAATGCAAGCGTCCTTAATAGCTGAATATAGCCTTTATATCGTCTTGAAAATACGCCAAAATATCTTTTTCTATTGACGATTTAGCTGAAACTTGTTCTGGCATGATCAGAATCGAAACATTTCCTTATATTTTTTGAAAGTATATCAAAGTATATCACAAATTATTGCCCGGTGCAAAGTATATCACAAATTATTAATCGATCAAATATATTGTTATAGAGAAATCGATTTGTTTATATGACTGATCGTCTCTTGCATCATCTGCAAAACTTAATCTTCTGGTTAATTAGCAAAACAGCGTATTTAGGTATTAAAAAGGAAAAACCTCTGAAAACTAATCGCTGTTTCCTTCCTGCTCGTTTTACAAAAATAACGATATGATAAAGTAAATATGATTAAATGTGAAGAAAGAAGAAGCAGCCATTTACAAACACCAATACTTCAACAAAAAACAGCGGTTCCTCAAATAGTTCTTTTGGGAACCAAAGCTTCTCGGGCAACAGAAAACGCTCAATTTCAAGCAAGCACCCTGGAGATGAAAATGCGGAGTTCAGGTCCAATTCAAACCACTTCCAGATTAAAGACGAAAGCTCAAATTAGCTATTCAGCTACCTATTTGAGTAGAACCTATTTCTAAATACCAAGTTTGAAATCACTCATACAATTATTTTCAGGTGCAAATAATTCATTACGCAAAGAGGGACCAGAATAGGACAAATAAAAGTACACTGAACTGAAGTTGAACTTTTATATGAAACTGATTAAACCTTTTTCAAAACATGAGCGACGGACATCGAATAAATTGATCTCAAATAACTGCTCAGGTCCGATTCTATGACAGACTGCTGCTTCAGTCACAAGGGGTCAAAAATTCTTATGGGGTAATTAATACAATATTCAACTTGACGAAGGAAATTCATTTTGCGCACGTTTCGTTTGACTTCTAGTAGATAAATGTTACCAAACGATTTTTGGCTGCTTTAAACAGCAGAAAAAAATTTAGATCACGCGAAACGCTATAAGCCAATAGAAAAGTCAAAGAAAAACAGTCAAGAAAAAAAACTTCAGACTGCAATAATTCCTTCCTTAGAGAGCAATTCATAAAACTGCAATATGAAAGAAAAAATATAGACATTTAAGTTATTTCTTTTAGAAACCAGTAATCAGACTGTTTTCTATCGTAATAAAAAAAACGCCAAATCATCTTTTTCTATTGGTGACTTAGCTGGAACTTTTTCTTGTATGCTCGGACTCGCAATTTTTTTAAAATCGTTTAAGAAACAACCCGGTGCAAAAACATATCCACAAATCATCTATCAATAAAAAAAAACTGTTATATTGGAATCAGTGCTTCTCACGGGCAACGGAAAATGCTCATTTTCAAGCAAGCACACCGGAGATCAAAATGCTCAGGTCGAATTTAAACCAGTTCCAGATGAAAAACGCAAGCGCAAAATAGCTATTCAGCTACCCATTTGAGCAGAACCTGTTTCTAACTACCAAGTTTTAAATCAATTAACCAATAATTTTCAAGTGATATAGTTTAGCGTACAAACAGTTACCAGAATAAGAGAAACAAAAAAACACTGATTTTAAGTTGAACATCAACAGGAAACTGATAATAATTTTTGTTTCAAAAACATTAGCCACGGGCATCGAATAAATTGATCTCAGAAATTACAGATCGCTAAATCAGTCCTCAGAGTTCAAATAAAGTGAATAATTGAGCGCTTTAAATAGCAAAACAGAACAATTAATCTTGCTCGAAACGCAATTAGTCAAGGACGTAAAAGTCGATAGAAAAGTCGCAGCTGTCAAGTAAAAAATTTTTCAAGCAAAATGTTCAATAAAAAACACGCGAATGCAATAATTGCTGCGTTAGAGAGCAACTAAAAACTTCAATTAATTTATAAGTCGAAAAATATTAGTCAGTTAAGTTATTTCTTTCGGAACCAGAATGTTTTCTATCGTATTAAAAAACACCAAATCATCTATTTCTTATTGGTGACTTAGCTGGAACTTTTTCTGCCATGTTTGAACTCGCAATCTTACTTTTAAAAAACAGCGAGAACAGTCAAAAATCTTTAAGAAAACAGCCCGAAACAGCCTAAATCGGTTTGTGTATCTGTCCTATCGTCTCTTGCTTCATCTGCAATACGTAATCTTTTGATTAATTATCAAAACATAGTCAGTATCAAAATCGAAAAAACTAAACTGTTCACATTTTGCTTCTGGGTTTATCGAAATAACCTAAACTATGACTAAATATGAAAAAGGAATAAACAACCACACTTAAAAACGTAGCCGCCAGATTGCCGGAAAATAACCGCCGTTGACGCTTTGGATGCACATCGAGATTGGAACAGAAAAAGACAGACAAATTGACCAATTTTCTTTGTTTTGCTTCAGTGCCAAAAAGTGTTCTAATTTGGCGTGCATTTTCAGTAAGATTCTAAACCTAATGCACTGTGAGTTAATGACAGGGCTTTATCGGTTTATCCCGTCTCATCTGATTTTGCCCTTTTGACATTGACCGTATTCACCACATTATGTAATTCAATGCGTGAAGAAATTAAATTCCAGTCAATTGAAACGTAGTCAGAAGTCAAACGTGAAAATCGTGCCATACGTAAAACGAAAAAGATGATCAAAAGGTAACGGGAATTAAAAAAAACAGCAGTACAAGCGCTGGAGTATAATTCAAAGAAATTTCATTGAAAAAAACCATAAAAACAAGACATAGAACGGACTGGAACTAATTGAGAAAACCATTTCAAAAAAAATCTGACCAAAAAATAACAAAATCAATGGCAAAATGCCGCATATGAACAAAAAACAATAGCAAGGAAGGGAAATTTGGTTCAAACAAAAAAATTAGGCCTAGAATGGATATGAAGGTACTGGGAAAACGATTCAGAGAAAAATCGGATCCAAAAAATTGAAAAAAAAAACCAGTAAAAGCCAACGTGGAATTGCCGCATGGGCGCAAAAAACACTAGCCAGCAAGCGAATTTTGGTTCAAAACCCGTTTTCTCACTCTACTTTAAAATTGCAGCTAAAAAATTTCACGCCGCAAAACCACTCGCTTTTTTGCTCCACTTCCTGTTTCGGCGTGACCCCAATAAAATTCAAATTCTTTGAATTGTAAAAAGAGACTTCCCAAATAACAGCTGTTGAGAGGCTGACGGCGGCTATAAAACACCCATAATTTAAAAAAAGCTGGTAGATTGCCAGAAAATAGCCACAAAAGCTTCGTAGCTCTGCAATCTTAAAAAATAGTAAAAGAAAGCGACGAATATCATTTTTTCATTAGAAGCTGAGATTTTACCTATTCATATTTTGATTATTAGCCTTAATAACTTATTGCTGCTTCTATTAGCTGCTCTTAATTAACCTTCAATTAGAGTAACACACACTCACCTGACCTTATCTCTGAATTAAATTCCAAAAGTCAATTTGAGAGTCAGGAAGTCATTTTTCAGAGTGAGGTAGGTAAGTCACGTGTGACCAAATATTTTGATCACACGAATGAACAAAAACTCGCTCCACTAAGAGTGAAAAATTACGTCACGCACGCAATTCAGTTGAAATTGCATTAACGAATAAACAAAAAGCAGATGAAGTGCTTGTGACGTCATATGGTCGTAACAAAAATCTTGACAACGAAATAAAAAAAAGCAAGGCAGGACTAGTCCTGACGTACAAATCAAGGAAATTTCATTGACTAAACAAAAAACTAGACCTAGAACGGACTATGAGTGAATTCGGAAAACCATTTCTAAAAAAATCAGGTAAAAACAGAAATCAATGTCAAAATGCCGCTAGCGAGAACAAAAAATCAATAGCGAGATATTTAGATCTAATTCTAACAAAAAATAGGCCTAGAATGAACTATGAATGGATTAAGAAAACCAGTTAGAAAAAAATCCGACCCAAAAAATTGAAAAAAAACAGTAAAAACCAAAGTGAAATTCCTTGCCGCATATGAAAAAAAATCACTAGCGAGAAAGCCAAATTTTGTTCAAACACTGTTTGCTCACTCTACTTTAAAATTAGAGCAAAGAAATTTTACGCCGCAACGCTACTCGCTCCATTTCCTGTTTCGGCGTGGTCGAAATCACAACTCCAATTTGACAGCTCCAAAAATCATGAAAATGTGTGAACAGAACTTAAAAAAAAGACAGCTCCGCAATACAATTCAAATTCTTTGGATTGTTAAAAACCAAGAGAAGCCCAATAATAGCCCCAGCTATCGCTTTACGGCTATTAAAAAACAGCGGTTCCTGAAACAGTTTATTTCAGAACCAATGATTCTCACGGGCAACGCAAAACGCTCAACTTAAATCAAGCACCCTGGAGATAAAAATTCAGAGTTCGGGTCAAATTTAAACCAGTTCCAGATGAAACACGCAAGCGCGAATTATCTATTCATCTACCTATTTGAGCAGAATCTTAATAATGACAAAGTCTGCAGATCACAAGACATTGAAAACAAGCCGTTGAAGTTTGCTTTAACCCTGGTTAGATAATGTCATTCCCAATTTCTAAAATTCTTCTCATTACGCCTTCACAAAAAAGGAGACCAAAACATTTATTAACTGTTAATTGCAGGCAAACAAACAACACTCACTTAATATTAAACAAACATTGCAGACAAGAATGTGACCTCAACTCTTTGCTTTTAAATTAAGCCTCCATCAAATCCAATCAATATAAATCTCAAATAACAAGTTGACAAAGAATATTCGGTCATGACATGGAAAGGTTTTAGCATTCACAAACAAATCAGCCGAGATGACATAACCCATGTTTTACCATTATTTAAGTTTTCTGTTCAATTATAATAAGTTAAAATGGTTTAAAAACTGAAGGCACTTGCACTGAAGCACAAAGATAGCAGTTTGAATTCAAATCCAAACTTCAAAATTCTTCAATGACAAAAGAGGTTCAAATAAGCAACAAAAACAACTACAAAAATCACAAGTACTATTGCACTGTAACATTGCATCACTGTATTTCCGCTTCAGGTTCAGCGAAGAGTAAATTTTAAAATACGATTGAATTTCTGGCGTCATTAATCGCAGAAAATAATATAGCCGCGTCGGATCATGATGACACCATTGTTTTCATATTCGTTCAAAACGTCCTGAATTTCCTGTTCGTTAAACCCGCTAGCTCTTAGGCGATCCTGAGCAAGGGACTTATCGACTTTCAGAGATCCCAAATCCGCATCTTCGTCATCACCGTCACCAGATCCAGACTTTGTGTAGTCATTAAGCAAATCTCGGATAATATTGAAAATCTTATCCTTTTTATTACCTTTACCCATTTGGGCAATTTCCTCGTCTCCTAAGAGAGAATCCTTCGACATCTCAATCAATCGCATAGCTTCGTTAACGTCGTCTCGCGTTACTTCGTCACCCAATCGCAATCGAGCAAGCGCCGTTGAAAGACGAACGACAGCGAGGAGAGTTCTAGCCGACACAAATAGGCTGTCGACCTTTTTATCGCGTGAATTCCTTCTCATTTCAATATAGCCTGCTGCAATATAATCGGTGAGATGTTTTGGAACAGTCGGGTTCTTGCTTTTTGCTAACTGGATGTACCTTCGCATTGTGGTGGAATCAATAGGTGTAAAATGGAGGGGAGGGTGCGTTTTATTTTGATGAACGTACGTAATATGCTGTGCTAACGCGTGATCATTTTCAGTATCAGGCTTATCTTGAATCAACCACAGCAAATCAAATCGCGAGAGCAGAGCAGCTGGAAGTTGAACGTTCTGTTCAATCGATTTTCGGGGATTGTAACGACCGTAGGCGGGATTAGCAGCTGCCAAAATTGAAACCCGAGCATTGAGAGTTGTCATGATGCCTGCTTTGGCAATGGAGACAGTCTGCTGTTCCATCACTTCATGGATTGCAGTTCGATCCGAATCCATCATTTTGTCGAACTCGTCAATACAACACACTCCTTGGTCGGCAAGAATCAAAGCTCCACCTAGCAAAAAACAATTATTCAGTAAACACTTCCGAAAAAAACTGAGGTACACAGAAGGCTGTCGGCCAATAGTTACACAAGAATTCCGTAACAAATACATAGACGACAAATACATAGATCCCGTAACAAAGAACATCTAATTGCATGATTTGCAACAATTCAGTGCCTAAGCTTTAAAAGACGTCTTTTTCATGCATAATAATGACGTGAGTAGCCAATGTGTAAACATAGCTGGCAGATTGCCAGAAAATAGCCGCAATAGATTCGTAGATCTGCAGTCTCAAAAAAACAGTAAAAAAGACAGACAAAAAAACTCTTTTCATTGAAGGCTGATACGTTATATTTTGATTAAAAATCTGAACAAGTTTATGCTGCCTTTATTAGCTGCTTTCTAATAACCTTCATTTAGAGTGACACACACCCATTTGACCTTATCTCTTTGAATTAAAGAAAATAAAAAGTCAAATTCAAAGTGAGAAAGTCATTTTTTTGAGTGAGGTAAGTCAAGTGTGACCAAAAATTTAATCCCGCAAATGAACAAAAAAACTCGCTCCACTAAGAGCGAAAAATGACGTCACGCACGCACTTCAGTTGAAATTGCATGAACGAATGAACAAAAAGCAGATTTGTAGTGGTTGTGACGTCATATGGTCGTAACAAAAATTGTGACGACGAAATAAAAAACATAGCCGGAAGAATTCCGGAAGCGACTCGAAGCGTCCGAACTTCACTAACAAAACCGTAATTGCAACGGAAGCCACTAAATTTTGTATTAAACCATTGATCCACTGCCTTTCCAGGTCTGCTCTAAAAATTGGTGAAACTTAAACCACTGTCAACAAGAGAAACAAAATGCAGCAAAATTTAATATTATTGAAAACGTTTGGCAACGTTAAAAAATCCAAAACATTTAAGGTGGTCAAAAACCTGATAGTCTGAAAAAGCTGACAAGGTTATCAATAGCCCTCAAATAACTAATGATTCTAATCTGAAAAAGATCTTTAAAGCAAACGGCCGATAATAATCTTAGAAACTAAGTTAAATCTTTTCAAAAAATTAAGAATCAGAAAACACCTATAATTACACTTCTAATCACTGCGATTCAGACAAAAAACAACACACACCTGTTCCTTGTTTTACATAAGCTAGACAACATGATTTCATACAAAATAAAAAAAAATTGATCATAGAAAAGACATAAGCAGCAGAATATTCAAAGGCAAAAAATCGTTTAAATTAATACCAAGGCCGGAAGAAAGCTGTAGTAATTAGTCATAAGTGGACATTTTGGAAAAGGTTTTCTATCAAACTCTCAGTACTGCCTTAAGTTGAATGAAATCAACTGCAAATCAAAGAAATGACGAAAATCTAAGAAAGCTGAAATCATTCATTTCTTACTACTAAAAAAATCATATACCGAAAATAAATGTAGGTGCCAGGACATAACTAGAATGATACTAACTAGAATGTAAATATGGCCACAATGTAAGGAACACCGTAACAAAAAGACATTCTTGATTTTTGAAAGTTAAAAATCGATTTAAAAAATACAAGAAAAACGAATTCATTTTCATTGTTCAGCATTCACGACATAGAAAAGATAATTAGTCATCCGATACAAAGATCTATCCTCCTGGAGAGAATTCTGCTTTTTCTTCCTTATCCTCAAAAAATAAGAAAAAGCAGAATTCATAAATACGAAACATTGAAAGATTTTGCAAAAAAATGGTCAAAGAACTTTTAAGTTAAGACTGCATTTATGAAAAGTTTTAACTGTTTTTTCAAAACTTAACGCCAATAAATGATTTAATTTTTATTGAAACGAAATTAAAGTCGCTCGTGTTGCACAAAAAACTATTTCTAGCAACCAAAACACACGAAAAATTGACGAAAATCGGAAAAAACTACCAAAATCGGACTAGCATATGTACAATTTTACGAAACAAAATTACATCAAGGTAGAAAGAGGCAATGAGTATAGGAATTATCAAAGAGAAGTTGCCATATTTACTGATTTTTGACAAAAAGACGGTTAAAAGATCCAAAAATGAAGAAATTAATATAAAAAATAGCCAAAAATTAACTAAAAAATCAAGAATTATTGCCAATTTTCAACTTGATACGCATTTTCATGCTTTGCAAAACACTGTGGTATCAATTTCCGGGGTTGACATTTCAATATAATATCGAATAAAATTTATTTCCAAATTAAAAGCAGAAAAGACACCAAATTAAAAGCAGAAAAATTGGGCCACTTAGACGGAAAAACGGATAAAAACGGTTATCTATATGTGCAATTCAGTCAAAAACTGCTTTTCGAAGTCAAATAGTCATTCACTAAACGCAGCGCATGATCAGAAAACTTCTCTCGCTTAGCGAAAATTTGTTCACCGAGACAGCTTTTCTCACTTTCGCTTTTAGGTCAAAATGCCGCGTGAACAAATCTACTTCCTGTAAAACCATAGCCAGAAGGATTCCGGAAACGACTCGAAAGATAAAATTGCCCATACCTGTAACTTAATATATAGAACAACTATTCTGAACCCTGCACCTCCACAAATGCCATAAAAATAAGGAAGAATAGAAACGGCACTCGAACACAAATTGAACAAAAAAAAACTAGAAGAACTTAATGAGTCTTTTTAATAGTACAAGCAAGCATAAAACCGAGTAAAGCTCCTTTGCACTTAGAGCAAAGAAAAGTTCGCAAAACAATGGACAAGTCATAATAGGCTAAGAAACTTGTCTCAGATTTAAAAAAAGAGAAAAACTCCAAAAAAATAAGAAAAAGGGTTCAAAATTTCTCAATTTTTCTACGAAACTTTCCAAAAGTAATTGATACCAAGAGATTTCTAGTCAATTGGTAACCAAAATATCTTAAGTAACAAGCTTCTATTCGATTCCTATTGAAGCATTAAAACAAGAAAACAGGCAAAAACCATTAAATTTTGTCTAAAAATCAGCAAAACTGATCAAAATCCTCCAAATTAGAAGTAAACTCAAATTAACTACTTGAACACTTCAATTTCTATCATAACTAGCCTAAAACTAATACAATTTCATAATCAAACTTCATAACCATCAAAGTTGGAAAAAACTGCATTTAAAAGCCGCACGTGAAAAAAAAAATTCGCTCGCTTAGAGAAACTTTTTTTCAGAGATCAGTTTCTCGCTCGCTCAAAAACAGCGGAATGAACAATAACCACTCTCTTTTCGCTCCACTCTTCAAATTTTTTCAGCGCCAAAATCATTCAAAATTTTTATAAGCGTTTCATTTCCAGCTTCGAAAATCACTCCAAAAAAATTGATTAAAAAAAGTTAAGAAAAGTTAGTAATATCTGTCATTGAAAAGTGCTCTAAATATATTCATCAGTAAACAACTTTTTTAGAGGTTTATACATCAAAACCTCTAAAAAAGTTGCTATCAAAAGTTGGAATACAAAAAAGTAGCAAAAAGCAGAATCAGAAGATTTCAGCAAAAATTCAAAAAAAATCACCAAAATTCGCGGAAATCTTCATAAAAAATTACTTATTTATCTTTAATAAAGACTTAAAACTGAAATCAAACTCATCAACACGCATCAAAAACAACTAAATTGGACAATAGGCATCCCCAAATGCTATAAAAATTTGAAGAACACAAAGCATTTAAAAACAACTTGAAAGAAATCTTAAAAAAAAGAGTTTTGATTTCACAAGAGCACATAGAGCCAAAAAACGTTAAATGGAGCAAAAAGAAAACTGAAAAACTTCCAAAACAATAGGAAAACCGAATAGGCTAAGAAACTTCTCTAAGTTTAGAAAGAAAAGCGAAAAACAGCAAAAAAAAATTAAGAATAATTAAAAATGTTTCAGTTTATTATCATTTTTCTTAGCAAAAAAATTGTTTAAAACCTAAGAAAATGTAATCACTTGGTATCTAAAGACTCAGTAACTAACATGCGTCTATTCAAAGCCCATATAAAGCAATATAACAAGACAAAACGCAAAAAATTGCTAAAATTCGCCTAAAACTCAGCAAAATAGCTGAAAAACCAGCAAAATGGTATAAACTTCTTATTAATGACCAAAAACCTACAAACCACTATTAAAGCAACCTTAAAAATCACACAATATCATAATAAGACTTCTAAACCAAAAAAAATTAACCCTCAACTGATGACCAACATAACACATTGCAAATAGCAAAGTTGAGGTAATGATCATGCCACCAACCTTCCAAAATCATTTCGTTAGTGACTGGATCCTTCATGACAGCCGCGGTCAGACCCACGGCAGAAGATCCTCGTCCAGTTGTATACTGTGATCTAGGAGCCAATCTGGCAATGTAGGAAAGCAGTTGTGACTTGGCAACACCCGGATCTCCCATCAGACAGATGTTGATGTTCCCACGAATCTTCATGCCTAAAATGAGATAACAAGCTCAAAATTGAATCCTGAAATTAATCACATCTAACACTGACTCCCAAACACAATTTACAAGTTCACAATATACTTGAATATACTCGCAATTTTTTGTACACATTTTTTCTTCCCACAAGAAAGAGAATCATGTAGTATGTCAATAACGCGAAGTAAATTCGTAAAGGGATTTGAGCTATTACTAGGAAGCAAAATTACCTTTAGGCGTGTTGTCAATTCCTCCGACCAATAGAAGCAACAGAGCTTTCTTAACATCCTCATGACCATAGATCTCAGGAGCAATGCTGCATGCAAGCTTCTCATAGAAGTTATCCTCTCTCAACACATCTGCTTCCTCCTCTGTCATTGGCTGAGCAGCCGCCTCTTCCTCGCCAGAGACCATCAGCTTCGATACCTTTAATCAAGTGACAAAATGTGAACTTGGTTTTTGGGACATGAAAAGTTCAGGACTCCAAGTAAAGGATTCATCGCTAAAGCTGTGATGGATAAAGCTAAATCGTAGTCTTATATGGCTTTTCGGTCTAATATTCTAGTATCACATAATACGCTGATGTTCGTTTTAAGTAAAGCAGCCATAAAACTGGCCATTTCCATTGCATTGATAATTTTGATGAACAGGGGTACACACCTGTTGCAAATGATGAGCTTCCAAATACGTATCAGCCAGTAGTCCTGCCAGCATCTGCCTGAAGCCAGTCTGCCTCTGAGGCAGCAACACTCCAGAAATCACCACATTGTCACCAGGTCCAACAACCCTCGTGTTCTCACCCGAAATCATCACTTGGATCGTCCTGGGAACCTGTCCAACTGGCACTAGTTCGCTCCTTTCTTGGATTCTAACCTCCTGGAACTTGATGAACTTTGAGCCCCGCGACTGGAGAAGCAACTTACCTCCACTGCTCTGGCTTTTGCACTCGGTACTGGGACAGAAAATTAGCGGCATGAACGACTGTGACATCACCGGTTGAAACGCCTCTGCACCGCATTTGTCGCACGTATACGTTGCAACATCCAACCTTGGTTTCACCTCAGTACTTCGCAAAACAACACCTTTCACGGTCACAAACTTCCCGATGGTGCTGGCTTTGACCTCACGAATAGGCTTTGCCTTTTGAGCAGACGGGGCTTTGAAGAAGAGATCATATCTTCTCAGCAACTCTGGGGGAAATACCTTTCTCGGATCTTTGCTCTGAAGTTGTCCAGCTTCAACTTTTGCTTCGTGACGCAACCGATGGTCAATGAACACATCCAAAGCGTCCTTCTTAACTATTTGGGTACCCTGGAGTTCCACGAGAACGTCGTCTACAGCACTGCAGAACATTCCTTGGTATCTCGGGACATTCAACTGGATCTTCTCACCGAGATCCGGATCCGAGTCAATAACATCATCCAGGTCAATGTGAATTGCAACCAGATCACGCTGTGCAACCTGCTTCAACTTTTGAAGGTACTTGAAGCATTTTCCTCCATGTTCCGGGTCGTCGGTGTAATAGTTGCTCAGGAAGTCTTTGATGGTCGTCAATTCAGAACTGTAGTCTCTTGTTTTGTTGGCTCGGCTTCGATCCATGGTTACTTATTTATTTCTATTCAATTTCTTGGTCCAATTTGCGGTATTAAGATAGAAATAAGATTGACTGAATGGTCAAAACAAAATCCAAATCTGAAATGAGTCATCAAATTAGTTCAGCTAATTAAGATAATCTCAAATTAAGCAACCAATGTAAAAGCCACCCAATGCTGCCATTGGTATCAAAATACAGATAACTCGTTTACTCAATTACTCGTACAATGAGCAAACAGCTAAACTAAGACGAATTCTTTTCCAGTATTTTTTTTGTAGTAATAAGTAGAGTAGAGCCAATGAATTTGAAAGCAAGCTCGACGCAATTGCGGACGAAACATACGGAGCAGAGAGTATGAGGCTCCCGCATGTAGGCCACTCTTTTCAATTGTAGTACATTAATTGAAAAATGACAAATTGCCGCGTACCAAACCGCCATGTTTAAAGGGCTAGAACACTAAAGAAAACAAGTATTATTTCGTACCTGCGATGGTAAAAAAATGTATGCAGCAATTCTCATTGACAGCTGATGTTAAAAGGTAGATTGAAAATCGGCACACGAATGACAAATAAAATAACTCTTATTTTATAAAATGACATCGGCTTAGCTAAGTTCCAGAACCTGTACCTGTTTGAAGTAAAAAATCCTGAATTCATCTCATCTTCCAATTGGAGTAAAATAGAATAGAAATGTTCTAAGGATTATAAAGGATTATCTTCCCCCTGATTATTCTGTGATGTTTTGAGCTAATATTCAAAAATTTGACGCAAACTTGACCCTACGACAGCTTCGCTAAAAATGAGGTCAGCAAGAGTCATAGCGCAGAGAAGAAAACACACCAACAAAACAGACAATCGAACTCACTTTTTCTCAAACAAGCTTTGTAAAAGTCACCAAAACCAGAAGCTGCTAAATAAAAATGAAGCGATTCAAACAAACAATCGCATACAAATTTAATATAAATCAATGTAACAAAACGGCTACTAATGCGCACAAATTAAAAAGCTGAAGGTGACCATTAAAAGATCATAAGAATTAAAAAATAAAACGAAAAGGTCAATTTACGGAAATATTAACATTAAGAACAACAAGGCGGCTCAGTAATATGCGATCGCATATAAGGTTCCGACCCCGCTCATCCACAATTTTAGCATAATTGTCGACCAAATGAGGAACAGATGGAAAAACACAAAAAATTCAAGTATTTTTCAAAAAAAAACTGGTGTATGAAAGAAAAGATAGCCTCCAAAGCAAATAACTCAGTGGAGTAAAAAATGATGCATTAGATTGATGGGATAAGCCGATATTAAGAAAGCGAGCGAAGACGAACGGCAAAATCAAACAACAACAACAAACATTAATTACATCAAAAAATTTATGTCCATTTTAAAAAACAAAACTTAATAACGAAGTCAAAATAGCGTCAGATAAAACTGAAAATAAACAAAATAACTTGTAACTCACCAGAAAAAATTGGTTATTCACCAGTTCATAATAAAGCTTGGTAACAATTAGACAAAAATGAACAAACTTTAAAGTTGAAAAATCGCTGAATTTTTAAAAAATTAATTTCAAAGTAATGAAAACCATTAGGAATCAATTAAAATATCCCATAGGTTAACAATTACTCATGCTTCTATAGAAGGGAATTAAGAACTCTTGGTATTCAATTTTTAATGCAGTTACAAAAAGAACAGCAAATAGACAACAAACTAAAAATCAAGTAAAACTTGCCAGAAAATGCTTTGGAAGCCGTAAAGCGATACTTTGGCCCCCAAAATATGTTCGATTGCACCTTCGTCGAACACCAATAATGTATTATGTGGCCGCTCATTATTGAAAATAAGCAACAATTAGACAAAAAAGAAAAATGCAAAATTATGTAATACTTGTTTTTTTTTTTCGAAAAAAATTTATTTCCAAAGACATAAAAGTCATTAATTACAAAATGAAAAATTTGAATAGGTTCGTCCATTCTTCCAAAGGCAGCCCTTGAGACCTGCAACTATCCAGAATATGTCTTACGTCTACAAAAAGAACGTCAAATATGAAAAAAAAATAATTTACTTTTTTTTGTGAAAAACCCGTGTGGAAGCCAGTGGAGTCATAACGAATTCTTTTAAAACATTAGATTTTGTGACACCAATCCCTTTTGACACCTTCCCTTGAAATGTATTATGTGACCTCTCACTAATGAAACTAGGTAACAATTAGACTAAAAAGAAAAAGCAAGATTATGTAATACTTGTTTTTATCGAAAAAAATTTATTTCCAAAGACATGAAAGCCAATAACTACAAAATGAAAAATTTGAAATGGTTCGTCCATTCCTCCAAAGGCAGACCTTGAGACCTGCAACTATCCAGAATATGTCTTACGTCTACAAAAAGAACGTCAAATATGAAAAAAAAATAATTTACTTTTTTTTGTGAAAAACCCGTGTGGAAGCCAGTGGAGTCATAACGAATTCTTTTAAAACATTAGATTTTGTGACACCAATCCCTTTTGACACCTTCCCTTGAAATGTATTATGTGACCTCTCACTAATGAAACTAGGTAACAATTAGACTAAAAAGAAAAAGCAAGATTATGTAATACTTGTTTTTATCGAAAAAAATTTATTTCCAAAGACATGAAAGCCAATAACTACAAAATGAAAAATTTGAAATGGTTCGTCCATTCCTCCAAAGGCAGACCTTGAGACCTGCAACTATCCAGAATATGTCTTACGTCTACAAAAAGAACGTCAAATATGAAAAAAAAAATAATTTACTTTTTTTTGTGAAAAACCCGTGTGGAAGCCAGTGGAGTCATAACGAATTCTTTTAAAACATTAGATTTTGTGACACCAATCCCTTTTGACACCTTCCCTTGAAATGTATTATGTGACCTCTCACTAATGAAACTAGGTAACAATTAGACTAAAAAGAAAAAGCAAGATTATGTAATACTTGTTTTTATCGAAAAAAATTTATTTCCAAAGACATGAAAGCCAATAACTACAAAATGAAAAATTTGAAATGGTTTGATTTCATACAAAATAAAAAAAAATTGATCATAGAAAAGACATAAGCAGCAGAATATTCAAAGGCAAAAAATCGTTTAAATTAATACCAAGGCCGGAAGAAAGCTGTAGTAATTAGTCATAAGTGGACATTTTGGAAAAGGTTTTCTATCAAACTCTCAGTACTGCCTTAAGTTGAATGAAATCAACTGCAAATCAAAGAAATGACGAAAATCTAAGAAAGCTGAAATCATTCATTTCTTACTACTAAAAAAATCATATACCGAAAATAAATGTAGGTGCCAGGACATAACTAGAATGATACTAACTAGAATGTAAATATGGCCACAATGTAAGGAACACCGTAACAAAAAGACATTCTTGATTTTTGAAAGTTAAAAATCGATTTAAAAAATACAAGAAAAACGAATTCATTTTCATTGTTCAGCATTCACGACATAGAAAAGATAATTAGTCATCCGATACAAAGATCTATCCTCCTGGAGAGAATTCTGCTTTTTCTTCCTTATCCTCAAAAAATAAGAAAAAGCAGAATTCATAAATACGAAACATTGAAAGATTTTGCAAAAAAATGGTCAAAGAACTTTTAAGTTAAGACTGCATTTATGAAAAGTTTTAACTGTTTTTTCAAAACTTAACGCCAATAAATGATTTAATTTTTATTGAAACGAAATTAAAGTCGCTCGTGTTGCACAAAAAACTATTTCTAGCAACCAAAACACACGAAAAATTGACGAAAATCGGAAAAAACTACCAAAATCGGACTAGCATATGTACAATTTTACGAAACAAAATTACATCAAGGTAGAAAGAGGCAATGAGTATAGGAATTATCAAAGAGAAGTTGCCATATTTACTGATTTTTGACAAAAAGACGGTTAAAAGATCCAAAAATGAAGAAATTAATATAAAAAATAGCCAAAAATTAACTAAAAAATCAAGAATTATTGCCAATTTTCAACTTGATACGCATTTTCATGCTTTGCAAAACACTGTGGTATCAATTTCCGGGGTTGACATTTCAATATAATATCGAATAAAATTTATTTCCAAATTAAAAGCAGAAAAGACACCAAATTAAAAGCAGAAAAATTGGGCCACTTAGACGGAAAAACGGATAAAAACGGTTATCTATATGTGCAATTCAGTCAAAAACTGCTTTTCGAAGTCAAATAGTCATTCACTAAACGCAGCGCATGATCAGAAAACTTCTCTCGCTTAGCGAAAATTTGTTCACCGAGACAGCTTTTCTCACTTTCGCTTTTAGGTCAAAATGCCGCGTGAACAAATCTACTTCCTGTAAAACCATAGCCAGAAGGATTCCGGAAACGACTCGAAAGATAAAATTGCCCATACCTGTAACTTAATATATAGAACAACTATTCTGAACCCTGCACCTCCACAAATGCCATAAAAATAAGGAAGAATAGAAACGGCACTCGAACACAAATTGAACAAAAAAAAACTAGAAGAACTTAATGAGTCTTTTTAATAGTACAAGCAAGCATAAAACCGAGTAAAGCTCCTTTGCACTTAGAGCAAAGAAAAGTTCGCAAAACAATGGACAAGTCATAATAGGCTAAGAAACTTGTCTCAGATTTAAAAAAAGAGAAAAACTCCAAAAAAATAAGAAAAAGGGTTCAAAATTTCTCAATTTTTCTACGAAACTTTCCAAAAGTAATTGATACCAAGAGATTTCTAGTCAATTGGTAACCAAAATATCTTAAGTAACAAGCTTCTATTCGATTCCTATTGAAGCATTAAAACAAGAAAACAGGCAAAAACCATTAAATTTTGTCTAAAAATCAGCAAAACTGATCAAAATCCTCCAAATTAGAAATAAACTCAAATTAACTACTTGAACACTTCAATTTCTATCATAACTAGCCTAAAACTAATACAATTTCATAATCAAACTTCATAACCATCAAAGTTGGAAAAAACTGCATTTAAAAGCCGCACGTGAAAAAAAAAATTCGCTCGCTTAGAGAAACTTTTTTTCAGAGATCAGTTTCTCGCTCGCTCAAAAACAGCGGAATGAACAATAACCACTCTCTTTTCGCTCCACTCTTCAAATTTTTTCAGCGCCAAAATCATTCAAAATTTTTATAAGCGTTTCATTTCCAGCTTCGAAAATCACTCCAAAAAAATTGATTAAAAAAAGTTAAGAAAAGTTAGTAATATCTGTCATTGAAAAGTGCTCTAAATATATTCATCAGTAAACAACTTTTTTAGAGGTTTATACATCAAAACCTCTAAAAAAGTTGCTATCAAAAGTTGGAATACAAAAAAGTAGCAAAAAGCAGAATCAGAAGATTTCAGCAAAAATTCAAAAAAAATCACCAAAATTCGCGGAAATCTTCATAAAAAATTACTTATTTATCTTTAATAAAGACTTAAAACTGAAATCAAACTCATCAACACGCATCAAAAACAACTAAATTGGACAATAGGCATCCCCAAATGCTATAAAAATTTGAAGAACACAAAGCATTTAAAAACAACTTGAAAGAAATCTTAAAAAAAAGAGTTTTGATTTCACAAGAGCACATAGAGCCAAAAAACGTTAAATGGAGCAAAAAGAAAACTGAAAAACTTCCAAAACAATAGGAAAACCGAATAGGCTAAGAAACTTCTCTAAGTTTAGAAAGAAAAGCGAAAAACAGCAAAAAAAAATTAAGAATAATTAAAAATGTTTCAGTTTATTATCATTTTTCTTAGCAAAAAAATTGTTTAAAACCTAAGAAAATGTAATCACTTGGTATCTAAAGACTCAGTAACTAACATGCGTCTATTCAAAGCCCATATAAAGCAATATAACAAGACAAAACGCAAAAAATTGCTAAAATTCGCCTAAAACTCAGCAAAATAGCTGAAAAACCAGCAAAATGGTATAAACTTCTTATTAATGACCAAAAACCTACAAACCACTATTAAAGCAACCTTAAAAATCACACAATATCATAATAAGACTTCTAAACCAAAAAAAATTAACCCTCAACTGATGACCAACATAACACATTGCAAATAGCAAAGTTGAGGTAATGATCATGCCACCAACCTTCCAAAATCATTTCGTTAGTGACTGGATCCTTCATGACAGCCGCGGTCAGACCCACGGCAGAAGATCCTCGTCCAGTTGTATACTGTGATCTAGGAGCCAATCTGGCAATGTAGGAAAGCAGTTGTGACTTGGCAACACCCGGATCTCCCATCAGACAGATGTTGATGTTCCCACGAATCTTCATGCCTAAAATGAGATAACAAGCTCAAAATTGAATCCTGAAATTAATCACATCTAACACTGACTCCCAAACACAATTTACAAGTTCACAATATACTTGAATATACTCGCAATTTTTTGTACACATTTTTTCTTCCCACAAGAAAGAGAATCATGTAGTATGTCAATAACGCGAAGTAAATTCGTAAAGGGATTTGAGCTATTACTAGGAAGCAAAATTACCTTTAGGCGTGTTGTCAATTCCTCCGACCAATAGAAGCAACAGAGCTTTCTTAACATCCTCATGACCATAGATCTCAGGAGCAATGCTGCATGCAAGCTTCTCATAGAAGTTATCCTCTCTCAACACATCTGCTTCCTCCTCTGTCATTGGCTGAGCAGCCGCCTCTTCCTCGCCAGAGACCATCAGCTTCGATACCTTTAATCAAGTGACAAAATGTGAACTTGGTTTTTGGGACATGAAAAGTTCAGGACTCCAAGTAAAGGATTCATCGCTAAAGCTGTGATGGATAAAGCTAAATCGTAGTCTTATATGGCTTTTCGGTCTAATATTCTAGTATCACATAATACGCTGATGTTCGTTTTAAGTAAAGCAGCCATAAAACTGGCCATTTCCATTGCATTGATAATTTTGATGAACAGTGGTACACACCTGTTGCAAATGATGAGCTTCCAAATACGTATCAGCCAGTAGTCCTGCCAGCATCTGCCTGAAGCCAGTCTGCCTCTGAGGCAGCAACACTCCAGAAATCACCACATTGTCACCAGGTCCAACAACCCTCGTGTTCTCACCCGAAATCATCACTTGGATCGTCCTGGGAACCTGTCCAACTGGCACTAGTTCGCTCCTTTCTTGGATTCTAACCTCCTGGAACTTGATGAACTTTGAGCCCCGCGACTGGAGAAGCAACTTACCTCCACTGCTCTGGCTTTTGCACTCGGTACTGGGACAGAAAATTAGCGGCATGAACGACTGTGACATCACCGGTTGAAACGCCTCTGCACCGCATTTGTCGCACGTATACGTTGCAACATCCAACCTTGGTTTCACCTCAGTACTTCGCAAAACAACACCTTTCACGGTCACAAACTTCCCGATGGTGCTGGCTTTGACCTCACGAATAGGCTTTGCCTTTTGAGCAGACGGGGCTTTGAAGAAGAGATCATATCTTCTCAGCAACTCTGGGGGAAATACCTTTCTCGGATCTTTGCTCTGAAGTTGTCCAGCTTCAACTTTTGCTTCGTGACGCAACCGATGGTCAATGAACACATCCAAAGCGTCCTTCTTAACTATTTGGGTACCCTGGAGTTCCACGAGAACGTCGTCTACAGCACTGCAGAACATTCCTTGGTATCTCGGGACATTCAACTGGATCTTCTCACCGAGATCCGGATCCGAGTCAATAACATCATCCAGGTCAATGTGAATTGCAACCAGATCACGCTGTGCAACCTGCTTCAACTTTTGAAGGTACTTGAAGCATTTTCCTCCATGTTCCGGGTCGTCGGTGTAATAGTTGCTCAGGAAGTCTTTGATGGTCGTCAATTCAGAACTGTAGTCTCTTGTTTTGTTGGCTCGGCTTCGATCCATGGTTACTTATTTATTTCTATTCAATTTCTTGGTCCAATTTGCGGTATTAAGATAGAAATAAGATTGACTGAATGGTCAAAACAAAATCCAAATCTGAAATGAGTCATCAAATTAGTTCAGCTAATTAAGATAATCTCAAATTAAGCAACCAATGTAAAAGCCACCCAATGCTGCCATTGGTATCAAAATACAGATAACTCGTTTACTCAATTACTCGTACAATGAGCAAACAGCTAAACTAAGACGAATTCTTTTCCAGTATTTTTTTTGTAGTAATAAGTAGAGTAGAGCCAATGAATTTGAAAGCAAGCTCGACGCAATTGCGGACGAAACATACGGAGCAGAGAGTATGAGGCTCCCGCATGTAGGCCACTCTTTTCAATTGTAGTACATTAATTGAAAAATGACAAATTGCCGCGTACCAAACCGCCATGTTTAAAGGGCTAGAACACTAAAGAAAACAAGTATTATTTCGTACCTGCGATGGTAAAAAAATGTATGCAGCAATTCTCATTGACAGCTGATGTTAAAAGGTAGATTGAAAATCGGCACACGAATGACAAATAAAATAACTCTTATTTTATAAAATGACATCGGCTTAGCTAAGTTCCAGAACCTGTACCTGTTTGAAGTAAAAAATCCTGAATTCATCTCATCTTCCAATTGGAGTAAAATAGAATAGAAATGTTCTAAGGATTATAAAGGATTATCTTCCCCCTGATTATTCTGTGATGTTTTGAGCTAATATTCAAAAATTTGACGCAAACTTGACCCTACGACAGCTTCGCTAAAAATGAGGTCAGCAAGAGTCATAGCGCAGAGAAGAAAACACACCAACAAAACAGACAATCGAACTCACTTTTTCTCAAACAAGCTTTGTAAAAGTCACCAAAACCAGAAGCTGCTAAATAAAAATGAAGCGATTCAAACAAACAATCGCATACAAATTTAATATAAATCAATGTAACAAAACGGCTACTAATGCGCACAAATTAAAAAGCTGAAGGTGACCATTAAAAGATCATAAGAATTAAAAAATAAAACGAAAAGGTCAATTTACGGAAATATTAACATTAAGAACAACAAGGCGGCTCAGTAATATGCGATCGCATATAAGGTTCCGACCCCGCTCATCCACAATTTTAGCATAATTGTCGACCAAATGAGGAACAGATGGAAAAACACAAAAAATTCAAGTATTTTTCAAAAAAAAACTGGTGTATGAAAGAAAAGATAGCCTCCAAAGCAAATAACTCAGTGGAGTAAAAAATGATGCATTAGATTGATGGGATAAGCCGATATTAAGAAAGCGAGCGAAGACGAACGGCAAAATCAAACAACAACAACAAACATTAATTACATCAAAAAATTTATGTCCATTTTAAAAAACAAAACTTAATAACGAAGTCAAAATAGCGTCAGATAAAACTGAAAATAAACAAAATAACTTGTAACTCACCAGAAAAAATTGGTTATTCACCAGTTCATAATAAAGCTTGGTAACAATTAGACAAAAATGAACAAACTTTAAAGTTGAAAAATCGCTGAATTTTTAAAAAATTAATTTCAAAGTAATGAAAACCATTAGGAATCAATTAAAATATCCCATAGGTTAACAATTACTCATGCTTCTATAGAAGGGAATTAAGAACTCTTGGTATTCAATTTTTAATGCAGTTACAAAAAGAACAGCAAATAGACAACAAACTAAAAATCAAGTAAAACTTGCCAGAAAATGCTTTGGAAGCCGTAAAGCGATACTTTGGCCCCCAAAATATGTTCGATTGCACCTTCGTCGAACACCAATAATGTATTATGTGGCCGCTCATTATTGAAAATAAGCAACAATTAGACAAAAAAGAAAAATGCAAAATTATGTAATACTTGTTTTTTTTTTTCGAAAAAAATTTATTTCCAAAGACATAAAAGTCATTAATTACAAAATGAAAAATTTGAATAGGTTCGTCCATTCTTCCAAAGGCAGCCCTTGAGACCTGCAACTATCCAGAATATGTCTTACGTCTACAAAAAGAACGTCAAATATGAAAAAAAAATAATTTACTTTTTTTTGTGAAAAACCCGTGTGGAAGCCAGTGGAGTCATAACGAATTCTTTTAAAACATTAGATTTTGTGACACCAATCCCTTTTGACACCTTCCCTTGAAATGTATTATGTGACCTCTCACTAATGAAACTAGGTAACAATTAGACTAAAAAGAAAAAGCAAGATTATGTAATACTTGTTTTTATCGAAAAAAATTTATTTCCAAAGACATGAAAGCCAATAACTACAAAATGAAAAATTTGAAATGGTTCGTCCATTCCTCCAAAGGCAGACCTTGAGACCTGCAACTATCCAGAACAAGTCTTACGTCTACAAAAAGAACGTCAATTGCGAAGTTGAAATGTTTTTTTTTTTTCATTTTGGAAAACAATTGTTTTCAAAGTCATGAAAGCCAATATCTATCTTCTAATATTAGAAAATCGGCTCATCTACTCTTCCAGGAAAAGCCAATGAAACCGGGTCATTGTACAGGAAATTAAATACGACCAAAAAGAAATTGAAAACGACAGTTAAAGACAAAATTAAAAAATTCAATTAAATTCTTCGAGAAAGTCCTGTCGAAGCTGTAAGAACCACAATCTATATCTTTAAGGATTTAATTATTATCAATTGTGTTGTGCGTTATTTTGAACGCGAAAAAAGTGATATATGAACTAACAATAACGTGATAATTTAACAAACTAGAAAACATGAAAAATAGGCAAATACCTAAAAATTAAAAAAAAAAAATGTGAAATCTAGTAGTATCAAAGCCAGAACACCATAACTTAAGCCGTAAAACCGCCATACAGACTAAATTTGATTTCTGCAGAAAGAGGGGCACTCTTTGATTGCTGACACTAAGCTAAAAGTTGACCAAATTAACAGAAAAATGGAGGCAAAGTTCAAAAAGCCATTTTATATTTAAAAATCAAATATTTTAAAAGTCAAAACGACCATAAGTTTTCAAGCAATCAACTAGATAAATTAAATTCGAGCTAATTAGGAAGCCAACAGGGCCTATCACTAGTGAGCCTTGATTTGAAATGTTCTGTTACTTAATTAATAACAAAAAAAGATCGAATTTTTTTAATAAAAAACCGACTGCCGACAATCCGAATTATTTTTGGATTGTAACGGTCCAAGATTGGTACAGAACTAGTCCTGCTAATGCTGACTGTCCATTAGGAATATTTAATTTTTGGAATGTCATTGATATAGATATTTTGTTAGTTAAAAAATCAAAAATAAAAGCTGCGTTTTTGATAATCAACGAAAAAAGTTAGCAAAAAACGGCAAATTTTTATTTACAGAGCACTCTCAACGGAAGTTGAAGTGGAATTAGCCCCCTTTTCAGTCTACAAAGATTGTGTTAGTGGTGTTTTGGTGTGCACTTCCTTCAAATTGAATCAGAGTGCACTAAAGAAACTTATTTCGTACTGTTTTCGATGAAAGTCTGGAATTTTGTGAAATATTTAGCCGGAATTTGTGACAAAAAAATTCAATGAAAATAGCCGACATTTTATTCTGTCTTTAAACGTAAAATCAACATTTTCTTGAGAAATTTTATTAAATTTTATCAAAATTGGCAAAATTTTAGTCAAAAATTCCGATAAAAGGTGAATGAAATCAACGGAATTCACTCTATTTTCTCGAAAGTTTAAACCCCGATATCTCCCTGTCAAAAACGAAAAGAAAAAAAATCTTTTTAATTCCTTATTCTACAACTCTCTACGATGAATATATCGATCAGCCAAAATTGACTGAACAAAAAAAAAACCCATTTGAGTATATAGTTCCTCCCCCCCCCCCCCCCCTCAAGAGGGGTCGGAACAAAAAAATATCACTTATAACAAATAAGTAGACGGTTACTTAAAACAGTAAAAGCTGATTTCAATTGGCAGAAAAGCTTCAAACTAACTTCTGAAGTATATTGCCGAATAATATCCGCGAAAAAGACTGCTTGGTCTGTCACTATGAACAGAATACGATTAATCCAAAAAGACTTCATAGTTCCCACCCAAATTAGGGGGAGGGATAAACTATATACTCAAATGGGATCTTTTTGTTCAGTCAAATTTCGCTGATCGATATATTCATAGAAGAGAATTGTGAGTGTCATCAATAAAAAGTCCGTCCAGCGTAGAATATACAATAAAAGATTTTTTTTTTTCAAATTGTTTTGCCGGGGATTTATCAAGTTTTGAAGTTTTGCAAATAGTAGACCAATTTCCGTGGCTTTCTTTCACGTTTTCCGTACCCTGTTTTTAGCTAATTTAACTAGATATATAACCAAAATGCATCATTTATTTTTGATATATTGAAATATTTCATTTGCCTAATTCTCCATTTTGCTAATCATTGGAACAATTAGGTCTTTTAGTTGGACTCGCAGGTACATCAATGCTAGTTTCGTTTTCTTCAAGAACTCTTACAATCACAAATGTCCCGGATTGCATTGGGGTACAACCCTGTTTCAAATTATTTTTGCAATTTGTTTTTTATGTAAATAACTGTTGAATATGATTTCAATTAACTCAAGTCCCATATTCTTGAGTTTTGGCTGCACTTGTTATTCATATTGCACTCTCATGATTTAGTATGATTAATCGCCAAATCGAATTGGCATCTCTTAGCGGTATAAGTAAAACTACACCGTATTTTCAGTTGATATCTAATGGCTCTCATGCCTTTGACCATTTTTAGGAAATCTCAGTGAACTTATTTTAAAATCATACCTCTGCCTACCCGTAGCTTAGTCTCACTAAAGATAGCTCAATCTTTTTCCACGTTAAACAAAGTTTTATTTTTATATTGATTTCATTTTTAACTAAAGGTTTCTAGTTCTTCCAAAAAAAAAAACGTTGTGGTTTTTACATCACTTGCCTTTTTGCTATCTTTGAGGTTTATTTTTGTTTTGCTGATAATTTATCACATTACTTAGCTTTCCAATTGACGTCTTAAGAATGTGTCATGGAACATATTCATGTCTTCGGTGAATATCTTATGGTTTTGCCTGTCCAAAACATTTCTCTCGCAAAATTTATTAGAATTTATTAGCTGTGTTTGTTGTCCTCATTTTAGTCGCTCATAATATTCTAGAATAAGAAAGATCTGAATGGATTCTTTTGGATGTGAAAATCAACCAATTCAATAAATTCATATTACAGCTAATGGTTCTACTGACTTTGAGATGAAATATTTTCAAAAAACAAACGGATTTTGGAACCATCTTCTTGATTCTAGAATCTAACTTGAAATCATAACTGATAGGCATCATCAACTTGATGCTAAACCGAATATTAATAATAGTAATGTTTTGACTTTAGGGCATAGACATTGTTTTTATAAGAATTTGTATAATTTTCTAGAGTGGTCAATATTTTATGTTTTTACTCATCTACCCTTTACAAGAAACACCCGTTGATAATCAAATGAGAACCAGGTTAACATTTAAAATACTTTCAGTATATAATTTGAATGATTATCGTTTAAAATTTTGAGTTCTGTCCGAGTTTATTGATTGTTGTAGTCCTAGAACTTAGTCTCACTAATAATATGCCCATTTGGATTCCAAGGGAGTTGCAAGATAATCTATTTGTTTCTACCATATAGCTTACGGTTTTTGTGACTTTTGACAATATTTTGTTTATAAAATCCATGGATATTTGAGATTTGTCCCTTTTAAACTTCTTTCTGTCATTAGATAGCTTAGTCTCTTTAGAGACAGATCGTATCCTCTTTCCAGGGAGCCAAAAACTCTATTTTGTTTTTGACAAATGGTTTCTTGGCTTTGACATAATGCAATTTAATTGAAAAACTGCAATTTCGGAGATCTGCGATTTTGTTCCCTATTTCCTTAGGACAATATCAAACTAATGGGGAGGTCTCATTGGCATCGACACCGTTTTCTTGTTTAATTGTTGTTTTTTTAAAAAAAAAATTAGCCTGTTTTTGCAGTCGTATGACATAATCTGGAAAATGAAAGGTCTGAATTGCTTCCTTGAGGGGTATAAACAATAGGACTTTAATTTCTTCCTCAGTTAAAAATTAAGAGTTGTAATGAATCTTTTTTAATGATTTCAGTTCATACCTAATATCTTTAATCACTTAGAAAATCATGCTTTTCAGAAACAGAAACTTATTTTTGAACTTTGCCTTTACTGCACTCTGTTTCCGAATTGTTACGTATAGTCTCTTTAAGGACAGGTCTCCTATTTTTTTATGTAATGTACAGGTTAATTTGTTTATTTTAGGTGTTATCGATGTATTTTGATTTTGTTATTGTGTTTTTTAATATAGCAATCGAGTTTAACTAATGTTTGTTTCATTTGACTTAAACGTTTGCCTTGTCTTGGAGCCTTAATAATGGCAGGTCTCATCGCCCTTCTAAGGCGACATTACTTTGTTCATTAAGTGGTTTGCTGAACAATATGTGAATTTTTGAAAGTTTTCTATCTCGACCTCAATTGGTAGACCATTAAGTCAAAAAAGCGGATGAGCGGGGTCGGAATATATAAGCAAACACACGTTACTTAGCCTCCTTGTTTCTATTTAAATTCGACGTTATTTAAATTCGACGTAAAAATTTTACGGCATAGTTCAGATGCATTTAATGTATCTTCATGTCGAGTTTTACTGACCAATTCAGAAAAGGATCCACTTCTTTTACTCGAGTTGAGCCACGCTTGAATCACAATTATCATTCTCTTATTAACAATTGAATGCTAATTGGAAAAGAAAAATGATTTGAAGCACAAAAATCAATCACTAATAGCTTAAGATACCAGTTTCCGTCTGTGAAAAGACATTGAGACAAGCCAGTCCCGAACTAACTGTACTAAGATAAAAAAATCTCAAGCTATAGAAAAAACTTGAAAGACTTTCAAAAAAATTATGAAAGAAATTATTTGATAAAGTAAAAACCGATTAATTTCAAACTAGCAGGCCCGCAAACGCATCACAAGAAAATTTTTTTTACGGAATAAAGGATTCAAAGAAATAAGGATTTTTTTTTCGTGCCAACTCCGTCTCGAACCCATATAACCCTCGTTTACCAGGCATAGGTTTTAACGCCTACGCTACCGACAAGTATTGTTGCGTCTATTACTATATATAGCAGAAACTTCCTCTTAAGCGACATTTTTTGCTTTGCTGAGTTTCATGTTTAAGGAGCGCTAAAACGTGTGCAGATAACGAGCTTATACATGGTGGCAGAGCGTTTTAAAACGCCTGTACTACGTTAGGCTGCATAAATATAGAACCTTAAAACATGCTATAATTAGGCGCTTAATTATGGTGACATAGCACTCGAATTATAAAAAAAATATAGAAAATATAACATGAAGGGAAATAAAGACGGGAGCAAGAAGGAAACATAGTAGTGGATGAAAAACAACATTTATCATTTTGGAGCCAAAAACAGAGGCCATTGTTGGCACCGACTCGGACTCGAACCCTCACACCTTGCCTACGCTTCCGATACGTGTTACATTTGTCTATTCCTAATTCCGTATCAGTAAACTTTTGATCAATTAATTTAAGGGATTGCCTGCTTTGGCCAGCTTAATAAGCGCAAAATATGAGCAGATTAGGAGGCAAAATATAACAAAAGAGAAACGAAAAAAAAACGAAATAAAAGGAACGAAAGAAAAAGAAAACCAACTTCTCAAGTTGTCCAGGCCATTCTGCGTCTTTTTCCGCCTTTAATTAGACTCGAAACTCTGCCCCTCGCTTGACAGTCATTGTACTTATCCTCATGGCTAACCATGCCAAATAATTACGGCCATTGACCTTTCTAATGGGCAAACTTTTGGTTAGTGGCTATTTGGTATGCATGTTTTTACTATGCGGCATGCTTTATGGGTGCAAGAAATGGTCAAATTAGGAATTTCAACATGGCAAAATAGCCCGTCTCAAAACGCATGCATTACGCTAGGATGCAAGTTTAAGGGCCGATAAAATGTGTGAGGACTGGAGCTTAAACATGGTGGTACAGCATTCGAGTTAGAATTAATATATATATATATATATATATATATATATATATATAAATATATATATATATATATATATATATAGAAAAAAAAATATCGTAAAGGAAAACAGAGAAGGGAACAAGAAGGAAACACAGTAGTTGATGAAAACCAACATTCACCATTTTTGAGCCAAAAACAAGCTATTTTCGGCGCCGACTCGGGCTCGAACCCGCACTCCTCGCTTACGCTACCGATGCGTGTTGCATTTGTCTATTCCTATTTCTGATTCAGCAAAACTTTGGTCAATGAATTTAAGGGATTGCCTGCTTTAGCCAGCTTAATAAGCGCAAAATAAGAGCAGATTAGGAGGCGAATTTGAGAAAAGAGAAAGATCGGAAAGAAAGAGAAAAACGAAAGGAAACGAAATAAAAGGAACGAAAGAAAAAGAAAACCAACTGCTCAAAGTTGTGGTCCAGGAAATTATGCGTCTTTTTCCGCCTTCAAATAGACTCGAACCCCTGCCCCTTGTTTGGCAGTCATTGGTCTTATTCTCTCCACTGACGATGCCTATTGCTCACGGCTATTGACCTTTCTAATGAGCAAATTTTTTGGTTAGTGGCTATTTGGAATGCTTGTTTCTGCCATGCGGCAGGCTTTAAGCGTGCAAAAAAATTATCAAACTAGCAGCTTAAATATGGCAATATAGCTCTCAGATCGCATAAATCACGCTGGGCTTCATGTTTAAGGACCGTTAAAACAAGTGAGGATTGGAGCTTAAACATTGTGGTACAGCATTCGAGTTACAATTAATATATAGATGGATTGAGCTCGAACAATAGTCTAGTGTTTCAATTTGGTTGTAGTTAGATTTAACTAAGGAAGGCTACCAGCTTCGGTCGGTAAGGACGTGGAAGGGGTCGCGTGGGGAGAGGTAGAAAATTTGAGGGAGATAAAAGGGGGCTCAAAACCTACACAAATCGCTATTTTCGATCACACAATACAGTTCAAATTTCTCAGCAGCTTCCGTGGGATCCACAAACGGAGACCACACTTCGACTATATTAAGGTAAAGACAGCTATACTTCGACTTAACGATCTCGCGCTTGTTTCATCCCGTTTACTTTGATAAAAAATCAAATTACTCAAGAGCAAGAAAATTTAAGTCACGCAAAAATTTTACATTTAAAATGATTCTTATCAACAAACATTACTTCAAGATTAATTCGAGAGAAATTATACATTCGACAACCAAGCAAAACAACCACTAATTAAAAACCATAATTAGAAAACATTTCAAATATTTATATTGCGGTCGAAAAGATGACAAAATATTAAACATAGAACAACTAATGTCGAAAGAATTGTTCTCGGACAACAGGTGGGGAGAAAAACATTTGACCCCGCTGTGATTCCAACCACTGACCTCGCAATCCATAACCAAATGCACTGACCACTCGGCTATCAGGCCCTTACTGTAGATATGCTGCAAACGATTTTATATTAGCAACAAGCTTTACTTCGGAGTGAGACTAATAGAGATCACTCAAAATGAAGAACGAAAGCGTGAAAAACTCACTTGTGAAGTCAAAGAATGTTCAAGAAAAGCGCAAAATGGTCAAGCAAAAAATTTGCATAAAAAAGACCAACACGTTTACAATAATTGCTATGTATTTCGTTCAAGAGCAATTAAAAATAACATTTTGTAGCTTAATTGCAAACTTTCAGTAGCGCTGGGAAGTTCTCAAACTCTTATTAACCCAATTTCGGTGAAGTTTAAGAAAAACATGAATACAAACAAGTTGTTCCTCTTATCCACTAACACGGAGCCTGACAAAAAAGTAGATCGTTAATTGTCCCAACATTTTTTTTCAAACTGGGGTAATTAATATATATATATATATATATATATATATATATATATATATATATATATATATATGCCAGGCCGGATTTTACCTCAATCAAATTTTCACTTTTGTTTACGCATAGTAGAAAAATAAGAAACACTATTTTGTTGCCCTTAGAAGCTACTTTTGATTTTTTAAATCTACAATTTTTTTGCTATGTTGAGAATGCGGGGCTATTCAAATACATTGCAAAAAAGGGAAAAAAGAATTGGGGTAGTTGTATTAAATTATTATATTTTTGTTTTGATAAAACAATTGAAACATTATATTTAAGAACAGGCTGTAATAAGAGCTTAATATTCAGATAGCGCTTTCAAAATTTTTTTTAATAATTCTATGGTTTTTTCAGCTATTTTTGGAATTCATAATCTACTTTATCGACTTTTGGCCATTGGTTTTATCGCAATCACTGGGAATTGAAATGACGCAGCTTGCTCAAAATAAATTTTGTTACCAGACGATTACAGATTATGTGGCATAAAACACAGGTTTAGGTGGACAAAAAATGACAAATTTCAAATTTTGTAAATGATTTATCGCGTGCTTCTTGCCGTTTTCAATTCTTTAAATTTAAAACGATTGTAAGCCATGAATCCCTCTTCTATTGCTGCGTGGACGAATTAATGGTTTCGAATGAATAAAAAAGATTTTTTCGTTAGGTATACTTGCAATATAAGAAGAATCAATTCAATTTTTAAAACTTTTAGTTCCCTTCATTTTTCAAGATTACCTTTTCTGTTGTTTCACTCTTTTCTTGAAAGTTTTGCCATTCACGTCAGTAAATACCAGCAGATTCAAAAATTAGTTTTCTCGACAGCGGATTCTGTGAGTCGCTTCCCAAACTCATGCGCCCCTGTTGTTTTTAATTTGTTTTACCTTTCGATCACTGATCACGCTTAACCTTTGATTACTTAAATCCAATTTTTCAAGTTCAATTTCTGACTGACCTAACCCACTGTTTCAACTGACAAAAATTTGATCGATTCACTCTGAATTACGCAATATAGTTAACACGGGCAAGGTGAAAGGAGCAAAACCAAAAGAAAAGTGATAAACTGATAAATCTTGCTCATTAATTTAAAGAGTACTAGATGACCAAAATTCATTCAAACAATTGCTAGCAGCCATTAGTTATTGGCTAATTAGCTTTCAATTTAGAAATCGACTCATTTATAATCTTTGAATCTAACTAGAACTGCACACAATAAGAACACTTTGTGACAATTCAATTTTTCAATCCGCGTGCGTCAAGGGTTCAAGTAGCGGTTATTTCCCATAATTTGTGGGCTATGTTGCAATTTTGTTTTAAAAAATTAAACCTCTATATAAAAAAACCAAGCATTCAATAGTCGAGCAAAAAAACCAAGCATTCAAAAAACCAAGCACAAAAACCAAATATATTCATTTTTCTTTTAAATTTCACGGCCTTCTTCTCCAAGTGACTGTTTCAGGTTGTTATTCTCAAAAGAAAATTTTTGGTAGGTCAACAGCTTTCTGATGTAACCAAAACAGAAAAATGTTATGAAAGATGAAAATCGAAAACACTTAAACTAAAAACTTATAAATGGTAAAAGAATTAGTTTTCAATTTCTTCATTTTTGCCTTCGATCTCTATGAATAGTATGTGACAAAAATATCACCACATAATTGCTTTCTTAAAAATTTGTTCGCCTTAATAGTCTGTATTTAATTGAACAATGTGATACTCCTGATGTACACGAACATATAATTTTTCTAGAGAACGAGGAAAATACTAAACAAAACTTAAAAAAATTCGTTTATTTGTGTTGAACACTCTTCCTGAAGAAGCTGCTTCGTGTGCAAACTAGGGTCTTCATCTTGTAGACTTGTCGATTTAACAAGGCAGTATTAAATCATTTTTAAGATTGAAAGATTAAAAATTTATAAGAAAATTTTCGCCAATTTCTGCGGGAAAATACGCTAAGCGCACAGCCCACAGTTCGTTTGAAAATTGACATCAATGAACTTTCACATAGCAGTAAACAAATTTGGGATACACGAGAATGGAACAACAGGGAACCTATCTTTTTGAGAAAGAACCCTAGCCTTAAATTTCTATCTTCTATTGATTATTCCTGATGCTTCATAAAGAATTATTGTACTTCATAAGTTATTTACGCTCTAACTGGGTCACAATTAACTAATAAAACCACTTGCATGTGAGGCAGTCACTTTCATATTTTTGCGTTCATTAAAAACGAAAAACAGGCAATTTATGGAACGAAAATCTTAATTCTTCTGTTAATATCTATAAATCAACGTTAATCCTGCGTCTTAGTTACAACAGTGTTTAGATTGACATTTCAAATTAGTGAAATGGTTCCTTAAGCGCCATTCAAAAACACAACAAGAGAAAAATAATTACCTGGGGAAAAACGAATAGCAATTGTTTTTCAATTTCTTTGACTTCAGAAAAATTTTGACTTCATTTTTTTTGTTAACTTCTAATTTTCAATTGGTGCTCTTTTTGAACAATAAAACTCAGTGAAGATCAGTTATTCATTGCATAAAAGTTGACAGCGGAAATTGGGGTTCCATCTGGTTAAAATGCATTAAAATAAAGGTTCTGAAATATTCGTTTTTACAAAATACTCCAGGTTGCTACGGAAAATGTTGTAAAATTTGAACTTCGAAAAATTGACAGTCAAAAATCTTTTCAACTCAGAACAATTTTTTTGGCAAACTTGAGACGCATGTTGTAGCATTATGTGCTACGCACTGTCGCACGAGTTATATTGTTTAAACCATAAGAGGTACCATTTGTAAAAACATAACCGACTAACGTAGGATGAACTGCTCTCGAACGACATACAGAGGAAAATAATTTAGGGGTGTAGCTTAGAATTATTAAAAGTTTTTGGGTTCACATTTTTGACCTGAGAGCGTTTCGACCCCGCGACCTCCCTGCTAGCAGTCAGACATCCTAACCACTAATCCACAAAGGTGTTACTCAACCACTAACAATCATTTTCATATTAGCAACAAACTTCATTTCAGAATGAGAGCAATTGAAATCAGAAATGAAGAAGGAAGCGTGAAAAAGTCTCTTCAGAAGTCACAGGAGGTTTTAGAACAAAAGCTCAACCAAAAATTTTGCATTGAAAAGACCAAGACCTTTACAATAATTGCTTCAAACTTCGTTCGAGATCAATTAAAAAGTCATATTTAGAAGCAAAAAGAACAGAACACAAACCCCCAAACGCTAGAAAGAAATAGATGGAATTAGAATTTCGCACCGTAAAATGTAAATAGCAGCAGATTTTGAAAGCAGTTGATGGAGCTGCTGATGAAATACATTACGTCGTCAAAGACTAAATTTTACCTCTGAGTAATTTTACCTAATTTTGACGACACGCACCCACATAAACGCGCGAAAAGATCGACAAAAATGCTCTTTTGAGCGTTGCCGTGGCAGAAATGTAAAACGAAAAAAGAATAAGCACCGAAGACGAAATAAAAATAAGAATCTTTCAATAGAGGCGGTAATCTTGTTCAATATAATTGGTAATCTTAGCAGCTATAAACATAGCTGGCAGATTGCCAGAAAATAGCCGCAATAGATTCGTAGATCGGCAGTCTAAAAAAAACAGTAAAAAAGACAGACCAAAAAAATTCGTCTTTTCATTGAAGGCTGATCTGTTATATTTTGATTAAAAATCTGTATAAATTACTGCTGCCTCTATTAGCTGATCTCAAATAACCTTCATTTAGAGTGACACACACCCATTTGACCTTATCTCTTTGAATTAAAGTAGATAAAAGTCAATTTCAAATTGAGGAAGTCATTTTTGAGAGTGAGGTAAGTCAAGTGTGACCAAAAATTTAATCACGCACATGAACAAAAAACTCGCTCCACTAAGAGCAAAAAATGACGTCACACATGCAATTCAGTTGAAATTGCATAAACGAATGAACAAAAAGTGGCTTTGACGTCATATGGTCGCAACAAAAATCATGACGACGAAATAAAAAAACATAGCAGGACAAGTCCTGACGTACAATTCAAAGAATTTTCATTGACTAAAAAAACAAACCTAAAACGGACTATGAATGGATTGGAAAAACCATTTAGAAAAAATCCGATCCAAAAAATTGAAAAAAAACTGTAAAAATCAAAGTGAAATTGCCGCATGTGAACAAAAAAACCACTAGCGAGAAATCGAATTTTTGTTCAAACACCGTTTTCTCACTCTACTTTAAATTTAGATAGAAAAAATTCCACGCCGCAAAACCACTCGGTTTTTCGCTCCATTTCCTGTTTCGGCGTGACCAAAATCACTACTCCAATTTGACTTCAAAAATCATGAAAATGTGTGAACAGATCTTAAAAAAAAAGACAGCGCCCCAATACAATTCAAATTCTTTGAATTGTAAAAACCAAGAGAAGGTCAATAATAGCCCCAGCTATCGCTGTGCGGCTATTAATAAACATTTGATTACGAAGGCCAAAATGGGAAGTTCCGAAAAAAAACAATCTTCATTTCTTGAATTGAGTTTTTGTTTAATATATCAGTCATTTTTTTAAAAATTATCTGAGTAATTTAAGCGCAAGAAAGCTCGTTTAAAGTTTATGCCACAAAAACAAACAATAATATAATAACAATTTAGACGTTCTCTGCAGGTTAAGGATCCCCCTATCGATGCGCAACCTAATCAATCCCACCCAAAATGGTGCTGTAACGCAACAGCCTCTAGCAGCGTGTTCAATTTTCATAGGATTATACACTTCATTGACCTCTTTCGATGTGCACCAATCCTATGCCGCTTAGCGAGGCTCTCATGCAATGTTGCTTAGGGTTTTATATGAGACCCTCATTGTTGTTGAGAATTTGTGGTTTCGCGGTGAGATTTTTCCCTTGACTTCTTTCAAAACATTGTTCAACATTTTAGTGTTGAAGCAGTTGTTCCTCAGGAGAGTTGCCATTTGCAGTATTATTAAATCATCATACACACGATAAAGATAGGAAGGACGTCAAGGAGACCAGTCATTATCAATATTTGACATGAAATGTCACAGGAGGTTTTAGAACAAAAGCTCAACCAAAAATTTTGCATTGAAAAGACCAAGACCTTTACAATAATTGCTTCAAACTTCGTTCGAGATCAATTAAAAAGTCATATTTAGAAGCAAAAAGAACAGAACACAAACCCCCAAACGCTAGAAAGAAATAGATGGAATTAGAATTTCGCACCGTAAAATGTAAATAGCAGCAGATTTTGAAAGCAGTTGATGGAGCTGCTGATGAAATACATTACGTCGTCAAAGACTAAATTTTACCTCTGAGTAATTTTACCTTATTTTGACGACACGCACCCACATAAACGCGCGAAAAGATCGACAAAAATGCTCTTTTGAGCGTTGCCGTGGCAGAAATGTAAAACGAAAAAAGAATAAGCACCGAAGACGAAATAAAAATAAGAATATTTCAATAGAGGCGGTAATCTTGTTCAATATAATTGGTAATCTTAGCAGCTATAAACATAGCTGGCAGATTGCCAGAAAATAGCCGCAATAGATTCGTAGATCGGCAGTCTAAAAAAACAGTAAAAAAGACAGACCAAAAAATTCGTCTTTTCATTGAAGGCTGATCTGTTATATTTTGATTAAAAATCTGTATAAGTTACTGCTGCCTCTATTAGCTGATCTCTAATAACCTTCATTTAGAGTGACACACACCCATTTGACCTTATCTCTTTGAATTAAAGTAGATAAAAGTCAATTTCAAATTGAGGAAGTCATTTTTGAGAGTGAGGTAAGTCAAAAGTGACCAAAAATTTAATCACGCACATGAACAAAAAACTCGCTCCACTAAGAGCAAAAAATGACGTCACACATGCAATTCAGTTGAAATTGCATAAACGAATGAACAAAAAGTGGCTTTGACGTCATATGGTCGCAACAAAAATCATGACGACGAAATAAAAAAACATAGCAGGACAAGTCCTGACGTACAATTCAAAGAATTTTCATTGACTAAAAAAACAAACCTAAAACGGACTATGAATGGATTGGAAAAACCATTTAGAAAAAAAATCCAATCCAAAAAATTGAAAAAACAGTAAAAATCAAAGTGAAATTGCCGCATGTGAACAAAAAAACCACTAGCGAGAAATCGAATTTTTGTTCAAACACCGTTTTCTCACTCTACTTTAAATTTAGAGCGAAAAAATTTCACGCCGCAAAACCACTCGCTTTTTCGCTCCATTTCCTGTTTCGGCGTGACCAAAATCACTACTCCAATTTGACTTCAAAAATCATGAAAATGTGTGAACAGATCTTAAAAAAAAAAGACAGCGCCCCAATACAATTCAAATTCTTTGAATTGTAAAAACCAAGAGAAGGTCAATAATAGCCCCAGCTATCGCTGTGCGGCTATTAATAAACATTTGATTACGAAGGCCAAAATGGGAAGTTCCGAAAAAAAAACAATCTTCATTTCTTGAATTGAGTTTTTGTTTAATATATCAGTCATTTTTTTAAAAAATTATCTGAGTAATTTAAGCGCAAGAAAGCTCGTTTAAAGTTTATGCCACAAAAACAAATAATAATATAATAATAATTTAGACGTTCTCTGCAGGTTAAGGATCCCCCTATCGATGCGCAACCTAATCAATCCCACTCAAAATGGTGCTGTAACGCAACAACCTCTAGCAGCGTGTTCAATTTTCATAGGAGTATACACTTCATTGACCTCTTTCGATGTGCACCAATCCTATGCTGTTTAGTGAGGCTCTCACGCAATGTTGCTTAGGGTTTTATATGAGACCCTCATTGTTGTTGAGAATTTGTGGTTTCGCGGTGAGATTTTTCCCTTGACTTCTTTCAAAACATTGTTCAACATTTTAGTGTTGAAGCAGTTGTTCCTCAGGATAGTAGTAGTAGTAGTAGTAGTAGTAGGAGAGTCTTTAGGGTCGGAGCCCTCGGGTGTGGAACCCTTCAGTTTTCGTTTGGCACGAGTTTTTTCATTGGATTGCAGATTCCACAGTTGCATAGAAGTCTCCAGGTGCAGCTGTCGAGTTCGTTGTAGCTTCTGTGGAAATAGTTTTGGTACATCTCTGTCAGAAGTTTCTTCGTCATTGGCTTCTCCGTTGTCCTACTGATGATGTTGAATAGCTTTGTGGCTCTGAAGAAAAAATTTTCGTCTGATTTATGTAGTCGGTGTTTGGGGAGTTCAAATTCTTGCTTTTGTCTTGTTTCGTTTTCTTTTCGCTTTGGCAGTTTGTCCTCGGGGACGTAGTAATTGCCTTCTAGGATTGAGAGGAGATAGAGAACATCGTGCATTTCCATGTACATGGAGAGTGGGAGTAGTTGCTATTTGCAGTATTATTAAATCATCATACACACGATAAAGATAGGAAGGATGTCAAGGAGACCAGTCATTATCAATATTTGACATGAAAATGCAAAACTTTTTCCTGAGTGGATTTTTGCCAATGTCAAAAAAGAATTAAAACTCAATTTTCGCCAAAAACATACCTTGGAAGCGCTAAGTAGTTCACTCTTCAATCGGTTAGCACTTGGTACCAAATCCCCATCGCATTTATTCACCAAGAAGAAATCGCATAATTCCATTACACCTCTTTTCATAGCTTGTAACTCGTCGCCAGCATTTGGAGACAAAACCATTGTGCAACAATCTGTCACATGACTAACAGCGGCTTCGCTCTGCCCAACCCCCACTGTTTCGACAAAGATCACATCGTAACCAGCTAGCTCACAGAAAAGTGTTGCCTCACCCGTTGCTCTGGTTACGCCACCGAGCCATCCGTTGGTAGGGGAGGGTCTGACAAATGCGTTAAGCTGACGAGAAAGCTCAGTCATTCGAGTTTTGTCACCTAAAGTAACCATTATTTTGAACCAACATCTACACCTCTTACGCAGGAATAGAAACAGTCACATATGGTGAGCTGCTGCTCTCCATTCATCTACACCCCCCCCCCCCCCCCCAAAAAAAAAACAGAAGTAGGGGGCTATAAAATATACCATAATGAGGGGTTTTAATGGGGAACGACTATCTATTTATTTACTCGATTAGTTATGAAACGACATTCAACTATACCTAGTAATGAGCCTTTGGTTGTAGGTGATGAGGGATCGATTGCAAGAACTGCTACTTTCTTTCCTCTTTTGATCAATTCCATGCCAACTCGCTCCAAAAGACAAGATTTTCCTGCACCTGGAGCTCCAGTCATTGCAATTCGCAGACAAGTTGACCGCGTAGACACTTTGGTAGCTTCTTGAACTAACTCAGTAGCTAGCGCTCTCTTACTTTTGCTTTGAGTCTCCACTAAAGTAATTGCAAAAGCCAGAGCAGCTCTGTCGCCAGCAATAAGCTTTTTCAGCAGACCAGTAGTCATAGCTCTGAAGCAAATTTATTGGTTTGTTTCCCCATGTATTAGAATCAATCGTGTAAAGGAGTTGTAACTCTTCCTGTCTTCAAATGCAGAGAGAAGGCACAAAACTGAAAGTAAACTTTCCTGTTATAAATTACAAAACTCGTAGATTCAACAATGGGGGTTCGACTCCATTATCAAATCATTCGCACTTAAATTTTTAAATGGTGGAAGATAAAATCTGGGGCTTCTCGATTTGTGTCCCCAGCTTAGTGGTCGCATATTCATGATTCACTACGTAATGGCGTAGAGAAAACAATTGTCAATAAAAAATGAACATTAATATAAATGGACGATTTCGAACTTCGCACTTTCGAACCTGCGTTTAAGTTCAGGCTGACTTAAAATTGATGCACAACAAAAATTTCTGAAATTAAAGAGAGGAAGTCATTTTTGAGCGTGAGGTAAGTCACGTGTGACCAAAAATTTAACTACGCGAATGAACAAAAAACTCGCTCAACTAAGAGTGAAAAAAGACGTCACGCACGCAAATCATTTTTAACTGCAACGAATGATTCGTTAAATATAACCACTGTTAACTAATTCCTATTCGTTACATATAACCACTGTTAACCAGTATTTTAATGTAAATCGTTGCTTCTGCACTACTCAAAGCGAGTGTTCATCAATCGCTTCCGTTGTGCTATTTCTATCGCCTAGAGATTGATAAGCAATGAAGTGATCAATTATACGCCAATCAAACTCGCGAGAGGTGCCACAACCTTCGCTTATTTGATGACCTACCGGTGTGTTTGTTTTTTGGTGCTCTGCCGTACGCGTGGTTATATACCTCCAAGTTTACCAGATATAAGTGGAATTGGATCCATCACAAATATTTTGTTTGCCAAGCGCGAATTTTGATGTTGATAAAAACTAGACTTTAATGATGGTAAGTCGGATTTCAGTTACCTTTTGTGTACATCTCTCTAATTTCCTTTTTGCTGCATTTCTTTCAGTCTAGTGATTAATATGCCTGTCGAAAAGCTGTGGGAATCTTCTTCCAGTTCAGAGGTAATTTTTGGACTATAGTTTCGCTGTAGTTTTTGCAGTATTGTAGAGTCATATTAAATTTTCTCAACTGTCTTATTCAAAATGCCTCATTACAAATTTTCCGGATATTAAAGTTTCCGATATATGTTTTTGTTGACTTTAAGTGCTTCATCAAAGTATTGCCAATTGCTTTTTATACCGAAAAATGTTTTTTTTTACTCTACGATAGTTTTTTTGCAGCAGTGTTGCGCAGCTGCCAAAATTCTGAATTCTTTTGGTCTCTTTTGTCTTTCGGTACCTTTACAAGATTTTTCTCTGTTTGTCAATGTAGTCATATTCAAAAAACTTTACGCTTTTCATTTTTTTTCCTATTGTGAACCAAAATTGCTTATGCAAACTATTCCTTAGTTGAATAAAATTTTGTGGTTGACTTTTACTGTGAAAATAATCACAATCAATTTTAATCAAAATTACCGTAAGTCCAGGTCCCGGCATAATATGGGGCAGCAGAACCCGCTTAAGGTCATGATGTGGTTAAAATCAGGAAAAAAATAAACTGATTACTAAAATTTTCGTTATGCTGAAAAACTGTTCCATTTTCAAAGAACATCTTTGTTTTGTGCCTTTATGGGGCTTCTTCTAATCTTTTGCCTCTCTGCCTCTCTTTTAATCGACTTCAATGAAATGAGCTAAAAAATTTTAAAAATTATCTACGTTTCAATATATAGTTACTATTTTTCTTTACATTTGATTCGCCCATAACCACAAATTTTTCCCGGAGTTTTGGAAATTTCCTGTTATTTTGCCGTATTTTTTAAACAAGGATTTAGCCCTCTACTCTTCGAGATTTTTGGGGTTAAAATTTCAGAAAGGTGTACCACTTGTTTCCAAAATTTGAAAATCAGTTTTTTATTTTCAGCAAGTATTCTAATGTCAATTCCCGCCCCCGTTTTCATAGCATTAACTGCTGTATTCAGTTGCGTTTTGAAGTTGCTGAATTAGAAGGGTTCGATTATCAATAGTTTTTAAGCCCACGTTTTGCGCCGAGTTTCCACCATTCAAAATTATGCTTTGTACTCCAACAATCAAAGAAATGTTTTTCTAACGTAGATTGTTTTTCTTTGACGATATGAATTTCTAGTGCTAAAAAGTCGATTATTATGGTCAATCTGGTGAAGTCAAATTTTGTGTTCCGATTGGAGTAGTAGTTTGTGGGATAGGATGTGTGGACCTTACATTAATCATTTGTTGTCCGATTGGATCTGTGAAAGACGTTCTGCTCTAAGTCTATTTAGTGATGTCTTTCTAGGTTCTGTTGATAAGTCAATCTTGATTAACAAAATTTGAACGTTTCTAAATTTTCAATTGTTTGCCCATGAAGCAAATCTTTTCTAACTACGGTAAAATGCGTTTGTGCTTCTTTTATGTTTATCAGACATACTAGCAAAGTACCAGTCTGGTCAACCGGTAGACTTGCTTAGCACTAATTTCCAAACGGATTGAACATATTTACAAAAAAATTATTAAATAACAAAAAAATTTTAGTGAGTTCAGATTGAATACGTTGAGCTCTTGGTTGCTGCTCCTCACACAGGTTGACAATTCCCCACCAAGAATAAAACTGTTTTTATATAATTTCGGTTAGTCCATTGAAATCCTCTCTATCGGGATCCAAAATTTTATTCTATGTTGGACAGAGGGGAGATGTAACGTATGTTCAAGATGATATGCTTCATAGTGAGTGGATTGGTGAAGCTGGCTTTACTCAGAGACTCACAGACAATCATAAATCGAAGCATGGAGGGGTTCTCATAGCTGTCAAGAACTTACCGCATGAAAGGGTGATCCTGGGTAATAATAATCTTGACGAGTACGTTGCTATCAAAGTTACCCCAAAAGATGTCCCAATGATAATTTGCTGCATTTACAACCCCCCTAAGCAAAATAATTACAGATGGCCTGTCGAAAAAATGATAAATTTCATAAAAGACTTGAAAATGTTTGCTGAAGAAGAAAATTGTGAATCAATAATCGTAACAGGAGACATAAATTTCGAACACACTTGTTGGAAAACCTTAAGCTCCCAAAATGAATATGAAATCCAAATTCTTGAAAAATTATCACATCTCAATTTCCAGGAAGTCCTAAATCAGAAAACACAAAACCAGCTAGATGTGTTACTAACCAATAACCCAAACATTGTCATCACGAAGACCAGGAACAATGAATTAAGTAAGAGTTTTAAATCTGACCACGACGCTTTTATAACTACCCTACAAATTGAGAAAACGACAACGATTGACACGAAACATAAAAAATACGCATTTAACAAAGTTGACTGGAAAGACCTGAACTCATACATAGAGAAAAACCCATTTAATCCCTACTGCTACAGCAGCGTAGATCAATTAGTAAGTCAATGGTACAAATGGCTAGACAAAGTTCTTAGCGAAAATGTCCCAAAAACAACAACCCACAGATCAAACTTAGCTCCTTGGGTAAGCAAAGATTCGTCCCACCTTATTAAAATAATATCAACCTTAAAACGAAAATCATCAAAGAAATCCACCTTGGCGAGATTAATAAACTGAAGAAAATGGAAAAACGATTAAGAAATTCCTTGAATGAGGACCAAGCAGAATTCGGAACTAAAGTCTTTCTAGGTAGACGTTTTTCGGATCTTCAAAAATATCTCAAGTCAAGTCATAAAAGTAGTAGATACCCGGAAACAATGAAGTACAAGGATGCACAAACTAATGAAGATAAGAAAAAGTGTGCGTTTTTCAGTGAATTCTTTTCTAAAGTTTTCCTTAAAACCAATCAAATCAAGAAAAACTCCTTCGATAAACATCAGCACAATAAAATTGAAATAGACGAGAGTAAGATCAAAGAAATCCTGTCAAAACTTCAAACTAACAAAGCCTGCGGCCCAGACAGGATAGGAAACACGGTACTAAAAAAATCTACCAGCCTTGTCTAAATCCCTTTTTCCGATTTTCAAAACTGCCTTGAACAAAGGCTTTCTTCCATCCTACTGGAAAATCAGTGAAGTTGTACCAATATTTAAGGATCAGAATCGGGCACTGATTGAACAATACCGCCCTATTAGTCTCTTATGTAGCGTCTCAAAAGTATTAGAAAAACTAATTTTCGACGAACTATATGAAATTGTCAAGACAAAGCTAGAAGAATCACAACACGGATTTAGAATGCATAGATCAGTAGTAACCCAGATGTTGCTTTTCCTAGACCTGTTGTATAATGAATTCGACGAAAAAGACAACGAAATTTTTGTACTTTACCTTGACTTCAAAAAAGCGTTCGATACAGTTCCTCAAGATCTTCTGATTAACAAAGTGGAGAACCTTGGTGTAGGGGGAAATTTCCGTGGTGTCCCCCAAGGATCTCTCCTAGGTCCCCTACTTTTCATAATATATATAAACGATCTTCCACAACAAACATCAAAATGCTCTGCGTTTGGATACGCAGATGATTTCAAGCTTGTATCAACAAATCCAGCAAATATACAAAGTGACCTGGAAAAAATCGAAAAATGGTGCCATAACAACAATATGCAACTCAATGAAAGCAAATGTCACATCCTGCCGATTAAAGTAAACGAAAAAAACTGGCACTCCTTTATACTTAACTCTAAAACTCTCTCCAATAAAAGCGAGCAAAAAGATCTAGGTATAATTATGGCTACTAAGTTATCATGGAAAGCGAATATAAAGAAACGTTGTAGCAAAACCTGGAAAGCGTTTTATTTCCTAAAACGAAACATATCAATACTTGCATCGCAAACAACAAAACTCAATGCATATGTCGGCTACGTTATACCAGTCATAAGTTATGCCTCACAAGCATGGTTCGCGAATAAGACCGAAAGCAAAGACATCGAGCGCATTCAAAGAAAAGCAACGTCGTGGATAATCAGTAACTGGGAAATTAGTTACAAGCAAAGACTGACCACACTGAAGTTGCTGCCATTGTCATTTTACTTTGAATTGCATGATCTATTAATGCTCATCTCACTGCTTAAAGGATCTTACAATATAAAAATACCCATTAAAACAAACAATAATGAAGGGTTGTTAAGCACACGTCAAAACGAGCTAATAACAATTAATAAAACAAGAACAAGGAAGGCTGATGAAAACTTCTGGAAAAGAACCAGTTATTTACTAAATATAATACGAAAAGTAGGGAACGTCGATCTCGATCAAATTGATAAGATATATTTAACAAAAATATACTGGAACTACTTCTTCAAAAGTTATTCGGAAGTCAACTTATGTTCCTGGGCTTTCAACTGCAGCTGTGGACATTGTAACCCGGTGCAGAAGCTCAGCTCAGTCGTTATATGAAGGGTGCAAACCCATGTGGAAAGACCCACAGAAGCCTAAACTCTCTCTCTCTCTCTTTTTCTCTCTTTGTCTCCATGTGGAGTGTTTGAGACGTGTCTTGTTTGCATTTGTTAACTGATCTTGTAATTGTTTTGGGAATTCAGTCAGCGACCAATTCCTTATTTAGAGATTCTTGTTGAGAAGCTGAAGTAGTAATCTGCAATGTGCTGTATGTTGTAGAGGTGTCCGGAGAATCTAGGTATTTAAGTTTGGGTGCGCTTGTATATGCAATGTCTTTGGTGTTGCTTTGTAATATCTTAGAGACTGCCTTGTCGATTTGTTTAATTGAGAAGTGTGATTTAAATTTCTTGTTTCTGTCAAAAGGAGTAATAGGCGGGCTGTTTTATGACGTGATGAGAAAGTCTTTGGGATTGCTTGAGTAGAGAATCTTTAAAAGAGTTGCAGAGGGTGAGTCAGAATTAATCTGATATAATGTTGATCGACAGTTTCCTTCAATGTTGGAAGCGTCAAATCTAATGAATGAGCAAATTGGGTGGAACAATGCGCGAATTAGCGGTTCTCATTCGTAATTAATAGCTGTTTGTGTAGACTTTTAGACGAAAGCATCATTGAGGTTTTTGGCTTTGGGCCTAGACCTTGTTGAGGACTGGCCTGGGTTTTTGGGCAGTTAGTTGCATTTTGGGGCTTTGTAGGCTGGTTTGGATCCTTGTTAGCGGAGGGCTCGCGCTTTGCTGGTCTTTCAAAGTGCTGGCAAAATTGGTCAAACTGATGTAAAGATCTGATTTCATCGTGACTCCAATTGGCGTTTCCTGATGGTACAGGTTTAATGCGTATGCACAGGGCTTGTTTTTTTCTGTCTACTTCTAAACGAAAAATTTTATTTTTCTTGATTGCGTTTGTATTCGGCTACTGGCTTGCATACTATAGTGCAAATGAGACGCGGTTGTATTTCTGTTAAGTTTCTAGATTGTTTTTAGTATAAATGTATTTTTCATGAGTGGCGTAACGACAGTAAATGTGTGAGGTGTATAGTTAGCGATATTTCTATCTGGAATTATGTTCCACTGTGCGGTGAGTATTTGACGCGGTTTGTTATCTCTTCTTCATTCGATTCTTCAATTGTGAACACATCTTGTTTGAAGAGTTGCTTGTGTAAACACATTGTTACCCCTTTTTTGTACAACACATTTTTGTGTGACTGTTTTTTATTATTCTGGAAAATTCAGTATTCGGTCGGCTGTTGAAACGTTCTTTGAAAGCAGTTATTCGGTTTCTAGCAAGCCTACCAATTAATGTAGATTGTAAGCTGTTTAGATCGATGTCGGACACCACCGGTCTGCGCTTTCATGTTTGAGTTTAGCGTTCGATTATTCCGGTTCCGCGATGAACTCCAGCTGGAGCAAGTTTTAATTTTAAGTTTTTCCTTTTGCAGAATTTTTCTAATTTCCTTGCCTTGAAGGCTTGCGCTTGATTGCATCTTATAGATCTAGGAATGCCGCGTATCTCACAATAGCTTTGAACATAATCTATTGCATTTTTGGTGCCGCAGTTGTTAAGCGATTCCGCACGGCGATATCTATAAAAATTATTGACTGTATCTAATATGTAGTTTGATTGGACATTTTATATGAACGTACAGGGCCGACGAAATCCGTTTGGAATTCATCATTGAATTCGGTTATTTTAGGCAGATCAGATTTTTGAGATTTTTACTCCATTTTGAAAACTTGTGAGTTTTTTTCCAATGCAGTGCCCGCATCCCTGGGCTTGTGCCACAAATTCAAATTATATATGGGTACCAAAAAAATTTTGGCTAATGTGTTCTTCGTGGATTGTTTCGAGAACGAGTCTCTTGAGCTTGTTTGAAAAAACCCTTATCCAACAAACATATTGTTGGGGTCGCTGATAACACCTTGCGAATTCGGTAAAATGAAGGTTTTACTGTTTTGAGATTTTACCAACCCTTAGTTTTGACAGGAACATCAATAATAAGGTATATATTTTTTTCGAAGCCTGAGCTGTCACAAACTGTTCAATTTAAGTTTTACCAATAACTGGAAGTGGGGGTGTCTTCCAAGGCAGTAAAGAGTTATTTTGGTGAACCTAAGACGAAATGGCAGAAAGATCAGTTGCCAGAAAGATCAGTTTGAGTAGAGGTTGAAAGATATGTTTTAGATTGTTTGTTTCATTTTGTTTTTTGGTTTGAGATTGCATTTGGAGAGTAAAGGTCTCAAGGGTTCTGACAGTGTCGCAACATTTAGGGTGAACTTTGGAAGCGATAATAGCAGCCCATAAATGAATGAAACTGCCTTATTTCTTTGGTGTCTCCAAATGAAGAGTGGAATTGAATTTTTTTGTAGGCTAGATCTCGTTAGGATGGATCCTGAATGCTAACCATATTGATTCTGATTTTGCGAACTCTCATTTTCGTATTTTCATTGCAAAGTTCTGTTGATCCAAGATTTTGAAAACTTTATCAAGCTCTGAATCGTATTGTTCAAGAGATCCTATTGTAATTATTAGGATTTCGTCTAAGAATAGGAATTTGGTAATTATACTCTATAATATTTTGTCAATTGTTTTCTGGAAGGTGGCTGGCATGACCGTAAGGCAGTTAAAACCATTAACGAATCGTTACGCACTTGTTGTTTTGCTTTCTATTAAGCTGGAGAAATTTTCATCAAGACATTTTTCTATTTTGTGAACTGTTTTTCATCTATTTTCAACATTTTCAGGACGCGGCGAGGAATTCTCCTCCATTTTGTTGGACGGGTGTTGATTTGCTTGTCCTTAAAGCATCTGTATACTTTGGCGTTGTTGTAGGTGATAATTCGTGATTTTTATACTTGTTTGACTAATTGTTATAAACGAACGAAGTGAACCAGTGTCATTAGGCCAATAGATTTGTATCTCGATTGAAATAATGGTTATCCATATTTCACATGTCTTTCCTTGAAATTTTGCAATTTGGTTGAGTTTTCAATTTTCGTTGGATTTTGAAATATAGCTCCTCATGAAAGACCAAGAGCCATATTAGGTTTAAGTTCGCCCAGTCTGCAGTGAGTTCCTTTAACTAGAGTGCTGCGTCAGCATCTACCGATTCTTCTAAGACTATTTATTCCTCAGTTGGTTTTGGGACTCCAGAGGAGGTGAATCCTCAAATTGATGAACTCCTTTTGTTTGAGTTTATGTAGTGTTCTGTGGGTTGTTATTCGAGTAATCATATTGGTGACTTCAGCTGAGTGACTGTTGTGGTGTTTGTCGACATTCTGGCATTGTGATTTCACAGAATGATGCAAAATTCCTGACTTTTTGTAGATTTTTCAAATGGAGCTTCTTACTGGACAGTATTGTATATGGCTTGGGACAGAAAGTTTTCCATTTATCTAGCACAGTTCAATTTTTAATCCTTTAGGAGTTGCAGGCCGGTTTTAGCGGACTTCATTACAGTTGGAGCTTGTATTGGCTCTTATGTTTTGTTTTTTAATCGCTTCACTTCTTTCTCAATTTACCGCAGAGTGGAGAACTTGGAGCTTGCTTTGGAGTTCTCACTTTTGATAAGATGTCCATCAGGATATTTGTGTTGCTCATGTTACTGATAAAGAGATTATTAAAATATCTTCATCTAAATTTTCAAAACAACAAAAAATCCGGCCTCATGAGTATAGTGTTGAATGTTTCTAAATTTTCGATAGGCTGCTGTAGTGCTTTGAATAAATGAAATATATCGAAAGTTTTACATCTTGGGCTGGTTAATGTTAGTGTAAGTTCGTGTATCAGCTCGTTTGTAGAACATCTATCTATTTTGGAGTGGGGGGTTGCGCTGGTCGAGGTTATAGCATGCTTTTGTTCCCAAAGAGAGGTAGAATAATTTCATTACCTTTAAGTCTGCCTGGTTCCTGGGAACCGGTCAATGAAGGGAACATTTTGTCTCAATTGTCTTTAACGCATTCTGCATGACCAACCGACGCTTCTCCCATGTGCGCTCTCGCTGTTTGGCCCACTCATTCTTGAATGCATCTTCTAGCGTGTGCATTGTGGGTCAGAAGTCTTCTGTTCCTGATCACTTTAGCCTGAGTATTTTATCTACTTTTTAATTGGTGCTGTAACATGACTTTATTTTGAATGATGCTATCCATGTCTGCCATTCGGAAGTTGGGTCCAATCTGCGTCCCAAAATATTTGTTTTCCGATAGGTGATTGATTCAACTGCACCATGTTGTGAAGCAATGTTTTGGGTACCGAGTGGAGTAAACGTTCGCGCAAAAAAATATGTGCATCTTGTATTAATGATATGTTGTTCAATTTGACCTGTGGATGACGATCAGCTCTAAGTCTATTCAGTGATGTATTTCTAGGATCTGGTGAGAACTCAATCTTGACTAACAAAAGGCGAACGTTTCCAATTTTTCAATTGTTTGGCCACAAAACAAGTGTTTTCTAATTGCGCTAAAATGCGTCTGCACTTGCTTTATGTGTAACAGACGTACCAGCGAAGAACCAGTCTAGTAAACCGGTGGATTTGATCAACACTGACTTCCAAATGGAATGAACATATTTACATAAAGTTTACTATATAGCATACAATTTTCAGAGAGTTTTTATTTATTGCGATGAGGTCTTGGTTGCTGCCCCTCATGGAGGATGACAGTAAACGTAAATCCAAATGCATTCTTTAAATTTATCTTTTTATGCCACAAGCAATTTCAGTTTTCCGTGAAGTATTTAGGGTCTGTTCTGATTTGGCACTTGTGCTTTTTACGCTCCCTTAACAAATTGCGGATAGCACGTTACTAGGTAGAAAATTGCAAGTGAACGGAGGCAGAGAAAATAACGCCAACAAGTTGGGTAGCAGCAAAACAGAATAAATCCAAGATATAGATCCGTTTCGTTGAGCTTTTTTTTAATGTGGAGATTCTGTTCTTTCTCCGGAAGTTTATTTCTAACGTTTTCTACCGCCAATAAATTATCCAACGTCTGTATTAACAAATCTGGACCACTCACTCGGGTATTGGTGTTCCTGATTTTTAAAAAGAGTCACATCAAAAGATTTCCAATTTGCATTATGAATCCAAGTAAACACTGTTCTCAATGTGTCAACAATCAAGGCGTATTGTTGAACATTTTCAATTCATTTCTGCCCCTGATATAGTTTTTTTTGCATAATGAGAATTGATCCATACAGTTCCGTGCATTTGGTATTACTACGAATGACTATTTCCGTGGTGTTTTGAACAAAACAGTTTTTACCTGATTCGAAATTAACAGCTTGCCCCTGGTGGTCGATTCCAATTAATTAACATTCCCTTCTTAACTGGAATTTTACTCATCCCTCCTGCTACCGGTTGCTGCTGGGAATTTTAAAAGACTTGCCAAAAAATTGCCGGAATAACGGAACACCATCCACCCAAGACTAAGACGTCCAAATTGAGCTCACTACTTACTAGTATACCTAAATTGGACTCTGTAATTTTGAGTCTCCGAAGAGTCTTCATAGCTAATCCCCAAATCTTGGGAAGATCGTCAAAGGAGTACAGGTTTTAAGAACGATTTCAATCTCCTCTTCTAGAGATACTTTACTGTAACAACTTTTGACATCAATTGAAACTCTTTGTTAATCTTAATGAAAAGTGATGGACTGGACAGCAGCTATAGCATTTCATGAGTGAGTGTCATTAACTACACCTAGTAATTTCTAGAAATCTGATTCAAAAATTTAATCAGATTTTCGCAACTGCTACCGTGTATGGATATGAGTTTTTTTGGTTTCTTTGTACTATAGCCATAAAAGTTGACCAAATGTGAACCACATGTCCTTGCTCAAGATGCAGTATTTTGTTAGATCATACCACTCAACTATGTTGCTGCTGGCACTCAATCGGCTTTGATCAGAAAAATCTGTGTGTTTGTTGTATTTTGTTACCGCGTTTTTTGTATTTCAATTAAAATAAAGTCAGTGAATTGCTGAAAATTTGGGCAAAAACTCTGCGTTTTCTCTATATGCGTTGCTTTTTTCCACGTGATGAAATGAGTTGGCAGCCAAAATGCAAATTATCAAGTAGCACCTGTAAATTTTTTTCAAAGCTTGATTAGTTCTTGTTCTTTTTCGCCTCTTTTTAAGGCCGGTTTAAACCAAATTGACAAAGGCTAAAACTGCGGAGACAAAAGTGTTGCAAAGCTTACGTAGCGATTTTGTCAGACTTGAAGAAATTTATTCAAATATTTAATCTTATTCTCGTAACTGCTACTCTGCATAAATATAAGTTTGCTGTTTTGGTTTTTTGTACTGTAGCAGGTCCATCAATGTTGACAAAACGTGAACCTGTTGTTTTGCTCAAGATGCTGTTGTTTGTTAGATCATACCACTCAACTATGTTGCTGCTGGCACTCAATCGGCTTTGATCAGAAGAATTTGTGTGTTTGTTACCGCATTTTTTGTATTCCATTTAAAATAGGGTCAGTAAAAAGCTGAAATTTCGGGCAAAAGTTCTGCGTTTTCTTATGCATTTTTTTTACCACGTGATGAAATGAGTCAGCTGCCAAAATATAAACTATTAAGTAGCACCTGTAGGATTTTCTCAAAGCTTAATTAATTCTTGTTCTTTCTCGCGTTTTTTTTAAGGCCCGTTTAAACCAAAAGGGCTAAAACTGCGAATGTGAAATAGAAAACTGTAAACAAATTTTTACACAAAACTGTAATGGAAACTGCAGCGAAAAAGTGCTGTAATATCTACGTAGCGATGTTGTCAGATTCGAAGAAGTTTAAAGAGTGATTAAATGGAACTTGAAAGTGGTTCGAGTCATGATGAAATGAAATTGAAGATGGTTAATTTCTGTCTTTCAGAAATAAATGGCGCAGGATATTTGATCATCAAGAATGGTCTAAATACTAGGCATTTATCCAGAGGGAGGCAAAAATTGTAAACAACTAAAGATGGTGATATGAATGTTTTTGAAAATTATAGATAACTATCCCTACCCCAGTGACTATCGGAAGATTTTTAGTTTGTCATATCTGACCGCATCATTGCAAGTTTTGAAAGAAAGCGATTTGCTCAATGTTATTCCACTTGGTCTTTTGTGTAAGCTCAGCTATATTAGAGCCATTTTGTTGTTAACTGAATAGATGCGAAATAAGAAAAACAATACAAATGACGCAGTCCTTGTTTTGCTATATGTGAAGAATTTTTTTATACTTTTGATCACTATTTGACCAGACAGCTCGCAAAAGTTGGAGTTTGTCAAAACTCAGTTCTAAGACCTCTTCTTTTTCCGATTCACATTATTAATCGACCAAATATTGCCGCGAGTTGCCAAATTTTTTTTTCTGACGACGAAGCTACTGTAGAAAATCCTCAAACAAGCAGTTCAAAATTTCAGAAAGATCTTGGTTAAGATGATCAATCGTGGAGGTTTTATGGAATGTCATTTGAAACAAAAATGTCTATGGTATTGAGAATCAACAAAGTCATTTACATTTTAACCTTAAGTGTAGCTTAAGAAACCCTAGGGAAATTTTTGTGGAGTTGTAGGCCAATCATATAACAAAAATCAAAATACATAATCAAGAGAAGTCCATTAGATTTTTCAATATCAATATTTGCTAAAATAACAAGCTGATAAAGGTGTTATTTCGAAGCAAACTGGTCTTAGAAGTTAATAACGATTTAATTCAAAGAATAAAGAAGTTTTTGATATTATATATTTGATAATTGTTTTTTTCAAGTCTTTTTCCGGTCACCTTTCCAAGAGTCATTTGAATTGTATGGTGTGAAGGCTTGTTATTGGAGTTAATGTTTGCCAAAACGTCTCATATCTATAGCCATCTGAGTTCAAATCAAAATTTTGAGGAGTCAGTCATATATATTGCAATGACCATTAGTTTTTTAAAAAGCCTCAGATTGCCTTGTTGTTTGTTTTGAGTTATTAAATCATGTACAAAAAAATTTGCTGTGAAATTAGGGCAAAATAATAAACTCATTGCATAGTCTCATTATAAAATTTGATTCTACATAAAAAAAATTCATTCTATTCGGTTGCAGGGCGCTTAGCATTTCCAAAGACCTGAATAAGCTTCTCCATTAAAACAGTATTGACAATTATAAGGAGGGCACCTACGCAAAAGCCATTCGACCAAACCATTGGCTCCGAAATTTTATCTTAACAAAGAGATAAACAAGCACTGTTTATCATTTTAACACAATATGCTTTTTCCTGAAAATGAAAAAAATGTTGCAATTAATTAGAGGGCTTCCCCTAAATATAACATAATCTGAAAATTTCAAAAGTTTCATATAGATATAAAACAAAACACAATTAATGTACCCGACAAAATTAGAAAATTTGAGAAATTCGCCATATTACACTTTTAAAGCTGATAGTGAGTTAAAACGCCATGTTATTTTTTACTGTCTTCATTATTGTCAGCAAACAATTTTCTCCAAATTTTGAAGGTTTTTTGATTTTCTGCATTGCACAAATTTCAAGAAGTTGACGATACGTAATTTTATCATCACTAGATTTTCTTTTGTTGGGAGCGTTAAAGTTTTAGTGTTTTTATGATATTCAGAGTAGTTGCAGAGTTGTTATGGTATTCGTGGTTACATTACATTTTGCCCAAATCATTGAAGCAATGTTTTGTGGTCCGAGCAGCGTAGTAAATCGTCCAAAAAAGTGTGCATGTTGTATTATTGATATGTTGTTCAATTGGATTTGTGGATCACGTCCTGCTCAAAGTCTATTCAGTGATGTATTTCTAGATTCTGGTGACAACACAATCTTTGAGGAGTCAGTCAAATATAGTGCAATGACCATTCATTTTTTAAAATTTCTCAGATTGCCTCGTTGTTTGTTTTGAGTTTTTAAAACAGATACCAAAACAAATTTGCTGTGACATTAGAGCAAAATAATAAACTCATTGCATAGTCTCGTTAGAAAAATTTGACTCTACAAAAAAAATTCTTTCTATTCGGTTGCAGGGCGCTTAGCAGTTCCATAGACCTAAATAAGCTTCTCCAATAAAACAGTAGTGACAATCATAAGGATAGCAGCTATGCGAAATCCATTCGATCAAACCATTGACTCCCAAATTTTATCTTAAGAAAGAGATACACAAGCACTGTGTATCATTTTAAAACAGTATATTTTTTCCTGAAAATGAAAAAATGTTGCAATTAATTTGAAGGCTTCCCCAAAATTAACATAATCAGAAAATTTCAAAAGTTTTATATAGATATAAAACAAAACACAATGAATGTAGCCGACAAAAATGGAAAATTTGAGATATTCGCCGTATTTCACTTTTAAAGCTGACAGTGAGCAAAAACGCCATGTTAATCATTAATGTCTTCATTATTGTCAACGAACAATTATCTCCCAATTTTGAAGGTGTTTTGATTTTCTGCATTGCACAGTTTTCAAGAAGTTGAAGATACGTAATTTTATCATCACTAGATATTCTTTTGTTGGGAGCGTTAAAGTTTTAGTGTTTTTATGATATTCAGATTAATTTCAGAGTAGTTATGATATTCGTGGTTACATTAAATTTTGCCCAACTCATTGAAGCAATGTTTTTCGGCCCGAGCAGCGTAGTAAATCGTCCAAAAAAGTGTGCATGTTGTATTAATGATGTTATTCAATTGGATTTGTGGTTCACGTCCTGCTCTAAGTCTATTCAGTGATGCATTTCTAGATTCTGGTGACAACACAATCTTTGAGAAGTCAGTCAAATATATTGCAATGACCATTCGTTTTTTAAAAAGCCTCAGAATGCCTCGTTGTTTGTTTTGAGTTTTTAAAACAGATACCAAAACAAATTTGCTGTGACATTAGAGCAAAATAATAAACTCATTGCATAGTCTCGTTAGAAAAATTTGAATCTACAAAAAAAATTCTTTCTATTCGGTTGCAGGGCGCTTAGCAGTTCCATAGACCTAAATAAGCTTCTCCAATAAAACAGTAAGGACAATCATAAGGATAGCAGCTATGCGAAAACCATTCGATCAAACCATTGACTCTCAAATTTTATCTTAAGAAAGAGATACACAAGCACTGTGTATCATTTGAAAACAGTATGTTTTTTTCCTGAACATGAAAAAAATGTTGCAATTAATCAGAAGACTTCCCAAAATTAACATAATCAGAAAATTTCAAAAGTTTTATATAGATATAAAACAAAACACAATGAATGTAGCCGACAAAATTGGAAAAATTTGAGATATTCGCCGTATTTGACTTTTAAAGCTGATAGTGAGCAAAAACGCCATGTTAATCATTAATGTCTTCATTATTGTCAACGAACAATTATCTCCCAATTCTGAAGGTGTTTTGATTTTCTGCATTGCACAGTTTTCAAGAAGTTGAAGATACGTAATTTTATCATCACTAGATATTCTTTTGTTGGGAGCGTTAAAGTTTTAGTGTTTTTATGATATTCAGATTAGTTTCAGAGTAGTTATGATATTCGTGGTTACATTAAATTTTGCCCAACTCATTGAAGCAATGTTTTTTGGTCCGAGCAGCGTAGTAAATCGTCCAAAAAAGTGTGCATGTTGTATTAATGATGTTATTCAATTGGATTTGTGGTTCACGTCCTGCTCTAAGTCTATTCAGTGATGCATTTCTAGATTCTGGTGACAACACAATCTTTGAGAAGTCAGTCAAATATATTGAAATGACCAGTCGTTTTTAAAAAGCCTCAGATTGCAGATTGCCTTGTTGTTTGTTTTGAGTTTTTAAAACAGATACCAAAAAAAATTGCTTTGACATTAGAGCAAAATAATAGACTCATAGCATAGTCTCGTTATAAAAACTTGATTCTACATAAAAAAATTCTTTCTATTTGTTTGCAGGGCGCTTAGCAGTTCCATAGACCTAAATAAGCTTCTCCAATAAAACAGTAGTGACAATCGTAAGGATAGCAGCTACGCGAAAACCATTCGATCAAACCATTGGCTCCCAAATTTTATCTTAAGAAAGAGATACACAAGCACTGTGTATCATTTTAAAACAGTATATTTTTTCCTGAAAATGAAAAAAATGTTGCAATTAATTTGAAGGCTTCCCCAAAATTAACATAATCAGAAAATTTCAAAAGTTTTATATAGATATAAAACAAAACACAATGAATGTAGCCGACAAAAATGGAAAATTTGAGATATTCGCCGTATTTCACTTTTAAAGCTGATAGTGAGCAAAAACGCCATGTTAATTATTAATGTCTTCATTGTTGTCAACTAACCATTATCTCGCAATATTGAAAGTGTTTTGATTTAATGCATAGCACAGTTTTCAAGAAGTTGAAGATACGTAATTTTATCATCACTGGTTTTTCGTTTATTGGTAGCGTTAAAGTTTCAGTGTTTTTATGGCATTCAGAGTAGTTTTAGAGTAGTTATGATATTCGAGGTTACATTACATTTTGCGCAATTCATTGAAGCATTGTTTTTGTGTTCTGAGCAGCGTAGTAGATCGTGCAAAAATGTGTGCATGTTGTATTAATGATATGTTGTTCAATTGGATCTGAGGATCACGTCCTGCAATAAATCTATTCAGTGATTTTATTTTAGATTCTAGTGATAACTCGTTCTTGACTAAAAAATGAGAAAATGTTTTCTAACTCCGCTAAATTGCGTCTGCACTTACTTTATGTTTACCAGACGTACAATCGCGAAGAACCAGTCTATTCAACCGCTGGATTTGCTTAACACTAACGTCTCAACTGGGTGAAAATATTTAGATAAAGTTTACGGTATATACAACTTTCATAGAGGTTTTGTTTATTACGTTGATGTCTTGGATGCTGCCCCTCACGGAGGATGACAGTCGACGTAAATCCAATTGCATTCCTTAAAAAAATATAATATTTTTTTAAGCCACGCGTACTTTCATTTTTCCGTGGAGAATTTTGGTTCTATTCTGTTTTGCTTCCAGTACATTTTATGCTCCCTTTAAAAAATTGCAGATAGCACGTTACTAGGTAGAAAATTGCAAAAGAACGGAGGCAGAAAATATAACGCCAACAAGTTGGGTAGCGGCAAAACAGAATAGATCCAAGATATAGATCCATTTTGTTGGGTGGGCTTTTTTAATGTGGAGGTTCTGTTCTTTCTCCGAAAGTTTAATTCTAATGTTTTCTACCGCAAATAAAGTACCGAACGTTTGTATTAAAAATACTGGACCACTCTCTTGTATTTTGGTGTTCCATACTTAGAATGAGTGACATCAAAAGACTTCCAAATGCTGATTTGCATTATAAATCCAATTAAACACTGTGCTCAATGTGCCATCAAGACATTTTCAATTCATTTCTGCCCCCTGATATAGATTTTTTGTGCAATGAGAATTGATCCATCCAGTTCCGTGCATTTGGTATTACTACGAATGACTATTTCCGTGGTGTTTTGAACAAAACAGTTTTTACATGATTCGAAATCAACAGCTTGCCCCTGGTGGTCAATTCCAATAAATTAACATTCCCTTCATAACTGGAGCTTTACTCATCCCTCCTGCTACCGGTTGCTGCTGGGATTTTTAAAAGACTTGCTGGAAAATTGCCGGAATAACGGAAAACCATGCACCCAAGACTAAGACGTCGAAATTGAGCTTACTACTTGCTAATACACTTAAATTGAACTCGGTAACATTGATTATCAGAAGAGTCTTCATAGCTAATCCCCAAACCTCGGGAAGCTCGTCAGAGGAGTACAGGTTTTAAGAACAATTTCAATCTCCTCTTCTATAGATACTTTAGGGTAACAGTTTTTGACATAAATAGATACTCTTTGTTAATATTAAAGAAAAGTGATAGACTGGACAGCAGTTCTAGCATCTCATGAATAAGTGTCATTATGTACACGTAGTAAATTCTAGATATAAGGTTCAAAATTTTTGTCAATTTTTCGTAACTGCTACCGCGTTTGCATATGAGTTTTGTTTTTTGGTTTCTTTGTATTATAGCAAGTCCATAAATATTGACCAAACGGAAACCAGTTGTCTTTGCACAATTGGTGTTGTTTGTTAGATCATAGCACTCAACATATCACAATTGCATTCAATTGGATTTGATCAGATGAGTTTGTGTGTTTTTTACCGCATTTTCTGTATTTCAATTAAAATAACGTGAGTGAATTGCTGAAAATTAGGGCAAAAAGGTTAACAATCATATAGCACCTGTCAAACTTGTTCAAAGCTTGTTTAGTTTTTGGTTTTAGGGCCCGTTTAAACCAAATTGACAAGGGCTAAAACTGCGGAAGTGTAATGGAAAAATGTAAACAAAAGTGTACACAAAAATGTAATTAAAACTGCAGAAAAAAAGTGTTGCATAATCTATGTACCAATTTTGTCAGACATAAAAAATTTAAAGTGCAACGAATTGGAAACTGAAACTGGTTCAAGTCAAGATGAGATGAAATTAAAGATGGTTAATTTTTGTTTGTCAGAAATAAAAAGCACAGGACCTTTGACCCCCATTAATGGTCTGAAAATTTGGCTTTTATCCAGAGGGAAGCAAAAATTGAAAACCACTGAAGACGATGAATTTTTTTTTTGAAAATTATATACAACTATCCCTATCCCAGTGACTATCAAAAGATTTTTAGTTTTTCATTTCTGACTGCATCATTGAAAACTTTGAAAGAAAGCGACTTGCTCAAAGTTGATCAACTTGTTCTTTTGTGTGTTGTGCCTCGTTCTCGTATCGAGTAATAAGTTTGAATTTTTCTTGAAAGAAAAAGTATATAAAATTCAAGACTCAATTTGTAAGTCTTTACTATGTATCGGGACATGCTCACGAAGAAATTTTCATGATCTATTTACGTATAGAAACATGTGTAACAAGCGTATCTCGAACGTACAAGTCGATAACATTCCATATGATAACACACAAAAAACCATAAGCTATCTATACGAGAGAAAACCGCATGTTTCTTACTGCATTAGACAACCAGAAGGTCGTCCGCCAAACGTATCTTTGATCTCTAGTTGCAGGTCGAAAAGAGGTCAAAAACCTATTAAGTTTAACCTAAAAACCATACACAAAATTTTATGGGGGCAAAAAGTTCTGACTTTGACGGGATTCGAACCAGCGACCTCTGGGGCGCGGGCCAGAGGTCTTAACCGCTCGGCGAAATGGGCTATAAAACAATCTGTGCGAACGCACATGTTATTTCCTCTCGCTTGAACGCATTTGCATTGGCAACATCCTCCGGCCCCAAAATTGATGATTCTAAGACAGGCATTAGATTAATTACGGGCGGGATAGGGTGCCGTTTGGTGTTTGCGCTTCGGCAGATCGCGCGATGCCATCGTTACCGTAACGCAGACTCGAATGTCTAGCGAGTGGATAGTGGCCCCTTGCGCTGTCGTCATCGACTATCCAGACTAAGTCGCCAGTTTTCAGCATTCCGGTTGGTTGAGTTCTCCATTTGGGGCGGCGGTTCAACGCAGGGACGTACTCTTTTAACCAACGCTTCCAAATATCATTCGCGTAAGCTTGCGCTCTAGCATACCTCTTACGATGGTTAAAGTCATCAACTGAAGCGAGTGAAGTCAAACAGGAACTGCGATTTCCAAGGAGGAAGTGGTTCGGCGTCAAGGCGTCGAAGTCGTTAGCGTCGGAACTAACCGGCGTCAGCGGGCGGTTATTCAGCGTCTGTTCTACTAAACAGAAAGTCGTATGAAGTATTTCATCAGTAAGTCGGCGGTTGTCGAGTATGGCGTACAAAGTTCGCTTGAAACTACGCACAAGCCTTTCCCAGACGCCTCCGTGATGCGGCGACGCAGGCGAATTAAATTTCCATTTGATTCCCTTCTGTGCGAGTTTTGAAGCTATCAATTTTGCATCCCAATTGAGCAGACATGCCAATAGGTCCTTTTCTGCACCGACAAAGTTCGTCCCATTATCTCACCAGATTACTGATGGCATTCCACGGCGTGCGATGAATCACTCGATACCCATCACACAGGTGTTTGCATCCATCGAGTGCGCTATCTCAACATGCACGGCACGAGTCGTGAGACATGTGAACAAGAAACCCCATCTTTTCTCAGATGAGCGGCGTATCGTTACGTAAAAAGGTCCAAAGTAATCTAGACCCACGTTGGTGAAAGGCGGACTCTTAAACCCAAGTCGTTCAGACGGAAGATCAGCCATCATCGGCTGGACGGGTGTTGCATTTCTGTTTCGGCAAAGAACGCAACTGAAGCGAATAGAACGGAGTGTTGAACGAAGTTTCAGGACCGCAAATCTTTGTTGGATAAGTGCACGGAGATAATCGATACCTTCATGGTGATGTTTCAGATGCATGTGGCGTAGGAACAACAGAACTAATGGATGGCGTCCATCAAGTATTATTGGATGCTTCAAGTCAAAGTCAATTTCGGCCAGTCGTTTAATGCGACCGGTGGACCGTAGTAGGCCAGCAGGTCCAATGAACGGCGAGTAAACGGCAATACGGCTTTTCATGTTATATTGTTTTTCCTGATCAAGCTGTTGTCGCTCAATGGGGAATGATTCAGACTGAATAATTAACTGCAGCTTTTGTTCTGCAGTGCTAAGTTCTCCCGGATCAACTATTTCCTTTCCAGAAGACCGTTAGGCGAGATGACGAGGAAGTAATCGCATGCAATACGCAAGAAACCTAAGCAGTTTAGGATACGAACTGAACTTACGGAACGGAAGGCTAAAGTCACTTTTGAAAACGTCGGTTATCAAAGTGGAAGTCTTCTCTGAAGAGGATGCTTCAGTTGAATGACTCTTCAATTTGATGTTTTTGACTACATAGGTATTCGGCTGGAACGGGAAATCGGACGTTCGGAGAAACTGGGGACCATGCAACCAACTGCTTTTTTGGAGCGCTTCAGAAGACATTCCTCTGGTACCTGCGTCGGCTGGATTAGCATGAGATGCAACATGATGCCATTGATCAACACTTGTCCCTTCAAGAATCTCCGAGACGCGGTTTGCGACAAATATCGGTTGCTTGTCCAGTGAGTTCAACCATTGGAGGACAGTAGAGGCTATCTGTCCACATAAACGTGTTTTGAACAGGTACGGTAAGTGCTTTGCATATTTCTTCTCTCAATCGGGCTGCGAGCAAAACTGCCTGTAGTTCAAGCTTTGGCATGGTGAGTGTCTTCATTGGGGCGACACGTGCTTTTCCAATCACAAATGCAAGTTCGGTACGTTTATTTTCAGATGGTGGACTGACAAGTGCACGCAAGAACGCAACTGCGCTAAAAACTTCCTGAGAACTATCTCCGAATACGTGCAATTCGAAGTGTTCAAAAGGACCGGAAGAATAGCAGCGAGGTATGGTTAACAAAGCATGCGTTGGTAACTCAGAACTCCAGGAGGAGAATTGATCAATCATTTCATTGGGGAGTCTCTTATCCCAGCTCTGACCATATAAACGCCAGACATTTTTCAGGAGAAGTTGTGCTGTGACGGTAAAAGGAGCAACTAAGCCAATGGGATGGAATACTTTGGCTACTAAACTCAAAACCAACCTTTGCGTGACAGCTTTACTGCAATCACAAGAAGTGCCGCAACTTACTACTAGAGTGTCTTTGGTATGATCCCATTTTATTCCCAAAACATGGGAGGATGACTCTTCCATTGATGCACCAATGACTTTCGGAACAGACTCAACTGATTCATCTTCAAGCTCTTCTAGTAAACCTGGCACGTTACTAATGAACTTAGTTAGTTTGAAACCACCCTTTCTAAGTAATTTGACCAAGTCTCGTGACCGCTTGAGCGCCTCATCAGGAGATTCCATTGAGTCCAGGTAATCATCCATATAGAATTTTTCATGAACTGCCTTTGCTGCGTCTGGATACTCTTTTTCATGATCTTGTGCTGTTCGCTGCAACGCGTAATTTGCGCAAGTCGGTGAGTCTTTTGCGCCGAAGATGTGTCGAGTGTACTGATACACCTCAACGGTCTTTGAGGGGTCCTCCCGCCTCAAAAAACGGAGAGCTGGTTGATCAGATGGCAACACACCTACCTGCAGGAACATTCCCTCGATGTCAGCAGATACAGCAATTTGATGGTAACGGAATCTGATCAGCGTGTGAATCAATTTCTGTAGAAGATCTGCACCAGTTAGCAGCACTTTGTTCAAAGAAACTCCTTGGAACTTGGAGGCACCATTGAGGACACTTCGCACCTTACCAGGTTTGTTTGGGTTCATGACCGGATGATGCGGCAAATACCATTTCCTGCCGGGTTGATGCTCAGTTTCCTCACCGGTTTGCACTTTAACAACATTTTTACTCAAATCTTCTCGTATTGTTTGTGCGTAGCGTTCGCGTATGTCGGGATCTTTACTAAGTCTCTTCTTTAAGGACTTCAGCTGGACCAATGCAGAAAAATAATTGTTGGGAAGTTTGACTTCATCGGAAGACCACAACATACCAACGAAGTAACGACCTTTCTCGTGTACGGTTGACTGATCGAGAATTTCGACGGCTCGACGGTCGGACGCTGAGCAGGGATCCACTTGCTTAACAGCCCCGTATGATTCCATGTCATACCACGACTTGATTTGTGTCGCCAACTCAGAGTCATGTTCAACTACCGCTTTAAAACTTGTCGAGATTAGACCGGACGCTGATGGCATTGGACCACTTAGTACCCATCCTAACGGTAAACGAACGGCAACGGGTGAGGATTTCGAGTCGGTTTCGAAATACTCGAGCGGGCGGATAGCGTGGTACGCGTCTTGACCAAGTATCATCTCTACGTTCGCGTAATCATAACTCTTTGGAGGTAACACACTCAAATGGGGATATTTATCTTGCAGGGTAACGATATCAATTTTGTCAGACCCAACGCGAAGGTTTTCTTTCACGTAGGGCAACAACTCAAACGGAGAACAGTTATTCTCACCAATTGGGGTCACTTTAACCTGAACAGCTTCAGTGTTGATTGTCTCTTGCGTATTGATACCGTTCGCCGTCAAATTGAACGGTGTTCCTCTCAAATGGAGACGTTTCGCGAGTTCACTGGAGATCCAGGAGTGACTGCATGCTGTATCGCAGAGAACAAGTGCTCGTGCGCACTTCTGTGACTGTCCCTCTAGATCGACTTCGAGGACCTAGAACCTTGACATCAGTGATCGATGTGAGTCCTGATGTGCTGCTTGTTCCGTGAGTACTCGCATCGTCTACAGCGGTTGTTGACGTTTTTGTTGAGTTGACTTTTGGTTGTGATGCATCAGCAGATTTGTTTCGGCCGCTTGCTTGGAAATTCCGCTCAGAACCATGCAGCAAGATGTTATGGGTACTGCGACAGCTTTCGCGATTACATTTGCGCTGATTCAGACACGCACGAAACGAATGCTTACCATTCAAGCACGAAAAGCAGAGTTGGTTCTCTGCGGCTACTTTAGCACGCTGCGTCGGAGTTTTTTCCTTAAAAGTCTGACATCGCCAAATCGGATGTTGTGATTTACAAAGTACGCAAGGTGCGTGATCATTCTTTGAACTTTGAGACTGCCTATTAACACTATATGACTTCGAGTTGGACGCGAATACTTTCGAAGACACTTTGGTCTTTACTGCACCATTGCTGTTGGTGTCTTCTGGTTTGCTTCTGAAAGAAGTGGTTTTCATGCGATTATGACCCTCCGCTCTTTCTTTCAACCAGTCGTTGAAATCTAACATTGTAGGGCGAATCAAGTCTCTTTTCACAGTGTGCAGTGACCATGATTCCTTCAAATTTGGTGGCAATTTCTGAACTGCCTGATTCAAGAGTGATGAACTCTGAAGATCTGCATCATAGGACAAAGACCTGAAGACGCCAACAAGACTAGAGACAGTTGTGGAAAAATGGATGATTTGATCAGAGCTGTGCATCTTAATTGAAGGGTAGTTTGCCAATTTGTCAAGGTGAGCAGTGACAACTGCTTGGGGTTGTCCGAACTTTCGCTCAAGTGTTTTCAGTGCATCTCTGTACATTTTTCCACAATAAGCGAATTCTGCAATGGCATCTTTGGCTTTACCTACTACGAAAGTTTTCAAATATGTCAACTTGATGTCATCACTTAGAGCCTGCAAATCAATAGCGCTCTTAAATTGGCCGTACCATTCATGCCACTGCAAGGGATCACCATTAAACTTAGCTAGGCTCCAATCTGGTAGGAGATCCTTCTTGTTGAGAGTAAGAAGTTCAGCTAGGCCTTTCATTGTAACCGCACTCGGTGCTTGATGCATTGTGGGGTTAATCATTGGAGGAGGAAACGGGTAATACGGGAGTGTCGGCATCGCGTAGCCCGGGGCGGACGCTGGAGAAAGTACCTGCGCAGATACACTCGTGCTCGAGATCGGATTTTGGTAGTATGTTGTACCGCCAACTGTGGCGGCCGAAACCTGTACACTTGTGTTCACATTTACGGATGTGCTTCGAGACAAATTTGGGGGACAATTTACGGTAGCGGTAGACGGGTTTACACTGGCCAACTTCCATGAGGTTAAGTTTGGGACATAATGACTGAAGGGTACTGATGCTTGAGGACGGTTTCGGGATATGATATCCCCACTAGGTATATTGGACGACAAGTTCTGCGTTAAGTTAGGTACGGATTGCGCAGCATTTTGACTTGGATAAGAAGTGTAAATCGGTGTTGTTAAATTCAGAACGGGTGCTGTGTTCGACAAATCACCAGTCGAGGGCACAGTTACTGTGCTACTATCGACGACGTTGTTCGCTGGTGGCACGAAAAAGTTTTGTGAATAAGCCAGTAAACTACGATAGTATGCGGCTTCTTGCTCTGCGTATGTGTTCCAAACATGCGTTGATGTGTTAATCAAGGGATCTGTCAAATGGTTTGTGTTTGTGTTCAAGTTGATTGGATATTCAACATCAAGCAATCGGCCGCTTTCAGGCGCTCGATCAACAAGTTCGCCAGCAAGTGAACTCTCTCTCGGTTCGTTCGATCGGGGGAACGGGAATGAAGCTTTTCCGTTTTCTATGCCAGTTTCGTTAACTTCAAAGGAAGATAGCTGAATGAGAGGCGGTAATTGACTATCACGGTCTGCAGTCTGGGCTGGATCTGATGACGGTTCCTTTTTATGACCTGATTTTGATCGGTGCTCCTGATTTTGACCGGAACTCGTTTGAACTGTCTTATCTGGAGCAGTGAGCGTGTTTTCATTGTCAGCAGACTCAAGCCATTCATTTACAAGGTCGTCATTCTTCATTGAATGGTAGCTACCACGTCTTGATTCTTTGTCTGCCTTACTCTTGCTAAACAACGATTCAGTATCCATGAGATCAATTTCTTGCATTTTGCCTCAATGAGTTGTTTACGGTTTTCTTCCTGCATTTTCTCAAGATCATTTCGGCGTTTCTTAGCGAAGAGTTCCATGTCATGTTTTCTTTCGGCCAATTCTCGCTCCCTTAGAGCCATCTCAATATCATATTCTCTTTCGGCAATTCGCGCTGCGGCTTTGTTCTCCTCTTCTATTTCCTCGCGTCTGAGTTTAGCCAAAAGTAGTTCTTTTCTACGCAGTGTGGAAGCATTCGATGCTGTTCTGCATGTGGACGACTTTTTGGAATGGTGAGACAACTTGCTAGAACTATCAGTATCTAGGACTGAGTCTATGTTTTTTCGAGCGGTTTTCATGTAATCATCATGCTTTTTGTTAACAGTTTCTAGCCATTCCTCAACTTCTGCTTTATTTTTCTCTGCCTGCTCAGTTTTCGCGGCGAGTGCTAGTAATTGATCATTTTTAGAGATGGCACTCAATAAGAGATCTTTGCACCTAGTTACTAGCCTCTCTACTTTTACGCGTCTGGCGCGTTCCTGAATTGCGTCATCGATACTCTCATAGGCTGTGCAAAGCTCTCTCTCAATTTTTGTTCTTGCGTCATGCAACTTAAGAACTCGCTCTCCAATAGATTTTGACATGCTGATTTATTACGGGTTTACTTTTGAAAGGATTTGGGGATAATGGTCTCAACGCTTGAACGTACACAATTGAAACAAAAATACAAAAGGGGTTAACACTAAAGAAGTCAGGCCAAGTCGTGGAGCACGAACGAAGCACGGGGTGTAAAGGCGGACAAGTAGTACGGTATCAAAAAGTGGAGCTGGAAACGCACGGCGGTTGAGACGTAACCGAGCGCAGCGGACGGCTGAGTCTCAAAACACTCTTGAGTCTCGTAACCCCTGTAGTTAGAACCGAGGACACAATAACTCAAAAGCTTTTGAGACCCAGAAAACGGGGGATGGCGAGTGAAACATGCAACGTGCGAAACGAGGTGAAGAAGCCGAACGATTTAATTGCGACCGGCGGAAACGGAAACGCAAAGGCGGGAAAAGGAACGAAAGCAAGCTCTGGATGAGCGGACTCGAAAAGCGAGCGGTTAAACGCATGGACGACGCGCAACGAAGACGAGACACGGCGGAACCACTAGGTATCACAACTAACTAGCTTAATAACCCCTGTAAGCTAAACTGAGGTCACAAAACCAGAAAGAAGTAAACCTAGTTAGAAATCGACGCGGCTGCGGCTTCAGCGGCGAGTTTTTTATTCTTTTCCGCTCTACGGTGTCGCTTATTGAGCTTACTATGGCGAGTTTTCTTAAGCAAGCAACGAAGTGAATTCTGATGTGTTAATACTAATGTAAGTGACTTGAATTCAAGATGATGTTTCTGATGCAATTGATAGTACTCTTTAATCAAGTTCTGATCCTTTTGCTTGCGCTTCGAAACTAAATCAGTGATCACATGAAGAGTCACTATGCTTGTTTGCTTAAGAAAACCAACGATGTTTGGTGCGCCGTTACGCGGACAATAAACAATTGCTTTCAAACGGTCTTGATAATGTTCTAATACGGTAGCAAGTTCCGGCAACGCAAGTTCGCGGTAGTTATTCGTTCTATGCGATGTTAACGAATTATTTATGGCGTCGTGTCAGATGATTATATCACTTTTGTGCCGGAAAACGTTATCCAACTGATATTGTACCGTTTTTCTATAGTTAACAGCGAAAGGATTCAAGCTTAAACCGGGAAGTGAAAATACAGTGCTTGTATACCGATTTTGACTGTTTTTTGGTAGACTATTTATGGCGTGGAACAACGAACTAGCACCCAAAATGAATACCATAGGCTCACATCAACGTGTATTTACTGTATGGGGACAAAAAACTACGAACTTTTCCTGTTTTTTGATGTTTTTTGAGATTTTTTCTCAAAAATTGGTAAAATCGACAATTTTCAAAAATTTGGTCAAAATTCAAATTTTTTTGTTGAATACCTGTATTATAGTGTTACCCCAACTATACTGAACAATAATTTACCAGTTTCTCAAAAATTTGACCAAATTTTTGATTTTTCAAATTTTCGACCTATGAATTGCAAAAAAATTCGATAAATTTATCGAATTTTTTTGAAAGCTGGTTTTTCAAGTTCCCACCCCTCACACACGTTTGGCTAATATCAAATTAATGCCCAAATATGAAGTTCAAGTTTTTCGACTAAAACCAGTTTTTTGTCAGTTGTCGGATTTTTTCGTCTATTTTGACGCTATATCATCAATTTCTGTCGTATCCCAGTTTTTTCATTTAAAATGTTTCGATCTTACAGTTTTTCTGACGTTTCGCCCTTGAAATCCTCAGTACATTCACTTTTGGGTTTCCAGAAGCCTCGCTCAATGTGCTTCGGTCATCAGTTTCACTCCTAGCGTTGGTGACCAAAACCACACTTCTCTCTCTTTGTGGAGTCCGGAAATCGGCTGTGAAATGATTCTGGTTCGTTATCACTGTTGGTGGACCAAATGTTGTGCCTCGTTCTCGTGTCGAGTAATAAGTTTGAATACTTCTTGAAAGAAAAAGTATATAAAATTTAAGACTCAATTTGTAAGGCTTTACTATGTATCGGGACATAGACAAACCCACGAAGAAATTTTCATGATCTATTTACGTATAGAAACATGTGTAACAAGCGTATCTCGAACGTACAAGACGATAACATTCCATATGATAACACACAAAAAACCATAAGCTCTCTATACGAGAGAAAACCGCATGTTTTTTACTGCATTATACAACCAGAAGGTCGTCCGCCAAACGTATCTTTGATCTCTAGTTGAAGGTCGAAAAGAGGTCAAAAACCTATTAAGTTTAACCTAAAAACCATACACAAAATTTTATGGGGGCAAAAAGTTGTGACTTTGACGGGATTTGAACCAGCGACCTCTGGGGCGGGCCAGAGGTCTTAACCGCTCGGCGAAATGGGCTATAGAACAATCTGTGCGAACGCACATGTTATTTCCTCTCGCTTGAACGCATTTGCATTGGCAACATTGTGTAAGCTCAGTAATATAAGAGCCGTTTTGTTTTTAGCTTAATTGATGCTAAAAAAGAAAGGCAACAAAAGCGAAGCAGACCTTGTGTTGCTAAATTTAAAGAAATGTTCTTTATAATTTTTGAACACTATTTGACCAAGCAGATCACAAAAGTTGGAGTTTGTCAAAAATCAGTTTGTAGACTTCTTCTTTTCCGATTCACTTTTATAATCGGCCAAATATTGTTCGCAATTTGCCAAAAAACTCTCCTCTGATGACAACGCTACTGTCAAAAATCCTCAAACAAGGAGTTCAAAATTTCAGAAAGATCTTGATCGAGTTGATCATTTAATGAGATATCAGTCAGTTGAAACAAATGAGGTGTCAGTTGGAACAAAAATATCTATAGTACTGAGATTCAACAAAGTCGTTTATTTTTCTTCCCTAAGTTCAGCTCAAAAAACTCGTTGATTTTTGTGGAATTGTGGGCCAATCAACTGATCAACCGTTAGATCACTCGCCCATATGGCAAAAATCAAAACACCTACTCAGAAGAAATCCCTGAGGTTTTTGGTTATGAATAAGTTGAATTACCAAGCAAACAAAGTGTTTTTTGTTCTAAAATAAAAAACTGATAATGGTGGTTTTTTAAAGAGAAATGGTCTAAGAATTTAATAACGATGAAATTAAAAAAAAAACGAAGTTTTTGATATTATATATTAGATACTTCACTTTTATCAAATTTTTCTCCGGTCACCTCTCCAAAAGTTATTTTACTTGTATGATTTCAAGACTTGTTATTGGAGTTAGTGTTTGCCAACACATTTCATATTTATTGCCATCTGAAATCATATCAAAACTTTGAGAAGTCAGTCAAATATTTTGCACTGATCATAATTTTTTTAATATGCCTCAGATTGCCTCGTTGATTGCTTTGAGTTTTTAAAACCTGTACAAAAAATGCTGGGACATTCAAGCAAAATAATAAATTCGTTGCAAACTCATTACAAAAACTTGATTCTACATAAAAAAATTCTTTTTATTCGGTTGCAGGGCGCTTAGAATTTCTAGCATTTCCAAAGACTTAAATAAGCTTCTCCATTAAAACAGTCGTGACAATTATAAGGATTGCACTTACGCAAGAACCATTCAACCAGACCATTGGCTCCCAAATTTCATCTTAAAAAAGAGATACAAAAGTAATGTGTATCATTTTAAAACAATATTTTTTCCTGAAAATGAAAAATATGTTGCAATTAGTTAGAAGTCTTCGTTTAAATTTAACATAATCATAAGGCTCCGAAAGGTTCATATGCGAACTACATTTTTTAGAGAGTTTTTTATCACGATGGGGTCTGGGTTTCTGCCTCTCACGGAGGGTAACAGTCAACATAAAAACAATTGCATTCATTAAATTTATCTTTTTTCCTCGCGCAATTTCAATTTTCCATGAAGAATTTCGGGTCTATTCTGTTTGGTCACCAGTGGTTTTTACGCCCCACTTAACAAACTGCGGATAGCACGTTACTAGGTAGAAAATAGCATGTGAACGGAGGCAGACTATATAACGCCAACAAGTTGGGTAGCGGCAACACAGAACAGATCCAAATTATAGATCGGTTTCGTTGAGTTTTTTGTTTATGTGGAGATTCTTTTCTTTTTCCGGAAGTTTATTTCTAACGATTTCTTCCGCGAATAAATTATCCAATGTCTGTATTAACAATACTGGACCACTCGCATGGATTTTGGCGTTCCTGATATTTAAAAATACGGACATCAAAAGACTTCCAATTTGCATTATAAATCCAAATAAACACTGTGCTCAATGTGTCATCCGGACACATTTTTGAAGAACATTTTTAATATATTTCTGCCCTTTGATATACTTTTTTGCACAATGAGAATTGATTCATAGAGTTCACTGCTTTTGTAATACTACGAATAAATATTTCCGTGGCGTTTTGAACAATATTTTTGATGATTCAAAGTCATCAGCTCGCACCTGGTGGTCGATTCCCATTAATTAACATTCCCTTCATAACTGGAGCTTTACTCATCCTTCCTGCTACCGGTTGCTGCTGGGATTTTCAAAAGACTTGCTGGAAAATTGCCGGAATAACGGAAAAACATGCACCCAAGACTAGGCCGTCCAAATTGAGCTTTCTACTTGCAAATACACTTAAATTGAACTCTGTAACATCGAGTCTCAAAAGAGTCTTCACAGCTAATCCCCTAATCTTGGGAAGCGCGTCACAGGAGTACAGGTTTGAAGAACGATTTCAATCTCCTCTTCTATTCATTTGCATTCTATGAATCAATTGCATTCTTTAAATTTATCTTTTTTTTCCTCTCGCAATTTCAATTTTCCATGAAGAATTTCGGGTCTATTCTGTTTGGTCACCAGTGGTTTTTACGCCCCACTTAACAAATTGCGGACAACACGTTACTAGGTAGAAAATAGCATGTGAACGGAGGGGTAGCGGCAAAACAGAACAGATCCAATTTATAGATCTGTTTCGTTGAGTTTTTTTGTTTATGTGGAGATTCTTTTTTTCCCGGAAGTTTATTTCTAACTTTTTCTTCCGCGAATAACTTATGCGATGTCTGTATTAACAATACTGGACCACTCACATGGATATTGGCGTTCCTGATCTTTAAAAAGAGCGACATCAAAAGACTTCCAATTTGCATTATAAATCCAAATAAACACTGTGCTCAATGTGTCATCCGGACACATTTTTGAAGAACATTTTAAATATATTTCTGCCCTTTGATATACTTTTTTGCACAATGAGAATGCATTTATAGAGTTCCCTGCTTTTTGTAATACTACGAATGAATATTTCCGTGGCGTTTTGAACAAAATTTTAGATGATTCAAAGTCAACAGCTCGCCCCTGGTGGTCGATTCCCATTAATTAACATTCCCTTCATAACTGGAGTTTTACTCATCCCTTCTGCTACCGGTTGCTGCTGGGATTTTTAAAAGACTTGCTGGAAAATTGCCGGAACAACGGAAAACCATGCACCCAAGACTGAAGCTCGTCACAGGAGTACAGGTTTTAAGAACGATTTCAATCTCCTAGAGATACTTTACTGTAACAACTTTTGACATCAATTGAAACTCTTTGTTAATCTTAATGAAAAGTGATAGACTGGACAGCAGCTATAGCATTTCGTGAGTGAGTGTCATTAACTACACCTAGTAATTTCTAGAAAAAGGATTCAAAAATTTAATCAGATTTTCGCAACTGCTACCGTGTATGGATATGAGTTTTTTTGGTTTCTTTGTACTATAGCCATAAAAGTTGACCGAATGTGAACCAAATGTCCTTGCTCAAGATGCAGTATTTTGTTAGATCATACCACTCAACTATGTTGCTGCTGGCACTCAATCGGCTTTGATCAGAAAAATTTGTGTGTTTGTTGTTTTTTGTTACCGCCTTTTTTGTATTTCAATTAAAATAAGGTCAGTGAATTGCTGAATATTTGGGCAAAAACTCTGCGTTTTCTCTATATGCGTTGCTTTTTCCTACGTGATGAAATGAGTTGGCAGCCAAAATGCAAACTATCAAGTAGCACCAGTAAATTTTTTTGAAAGCTTGATTAGTTCTTGTTCTTTTTCGCCTCTTTTTAAGGCCGGTTTAAACCAAATTGACAAAGGCTAAAACTGCGGAGACAAAAGTTTTGCAAAGCTTACGTAGCGATTTTGTCAGACGTGAAGAAATTTAAAGTGTGACTAATTGGAAAGTGATAACGGTTCGAGTCAAGATGAGATAAAAAAGATAAAGATTAAATTTTGTTATTCAGAAATAAATGGTCAGGATCTATGATCCTCATTAATGGTCTAAAGATTTGGCATTTATCCAGAGGGAGGCAAAAGTTGCAAACATGTTAAGATGGTGATATAGTTTTCTTTAAAAATTATAGATCACTAACCCTACCACTGTGACTATCAGAAGATTTTTAGTTTGTCATATGTGACGGCATCAGTGCAAATTTTGAAACAAAAGCATTTTGCTCAATGCTAGTCAACTTGATCTTTTGTGTAAGCTCAGTAATATTAGAGCCAATTTGTTGTTAACTGATTTGATGCTAAAAAAGAAAAACAATAAAAACGAGGCAGTCTTTGTTTTGCTATATTTGAAGAAATTTTCTTGGTAGTTTTTGATCACTATCTGACCAAAAGGCTTATAAAAATTGGAGTCTATCCATTTTCAGTTCGTAGACATCTTCTTATCCCAATTTACATTAATAATCGACCAAATATAGTCTGCAATTTGCCGAAAAACTCTCATCTGATGACAACGCTACTGTAGAAAATCCTCCAACAAGCAGTTCAAACTTTCAGAAAGATCTTGATCAAGTTGATCAATTGTTGAGATTTTATGGAGTGTCAGTTGGAACAAAAATGTCTATGGTATTGAGATTCAACAAAATCATTTACACTTTTTCCCCAATATTAGCTCAAGAGAATTCTAGGTGAATTTCGTGGATTTGTAGGCCAATCACCTGATAAACCGTTAGATCACTCGCTCATATAACAAAAATCAAAAAATCATACTCAAAAAAACATTCTCCAAGCAAAAAAAGTTAATTTTTGCTGAAATAAGAAGTTTATAAGGGGGATTTTTCAAAGCAAACTGGTGTTAGAAGTTAATAATGATTAAATTCAGAAAATTAAAAATTTTTCGATATTTCATATTAGATCCATCACTTCTATCAAGTTTTTTTGGTCACCTTTCCAAAAGTCATTTGAATTGTATGGTGTTAAGACTTGTTATTTGAATGAGTGTTCGACAATACAATTAATATTTATTGCCATCTGAGTTAAAGTCAAAACTTCGAAAAGTCATTTCAATATATTTCACTGACCTTTAGTTATTTTAAAGAGCCTCAGATCGCCTCGTTGTTTGTTTTGAGTTTTTAAAACAGATACCAAAAAAAGTTGCTGTGAGATTAGTGCAAAGTAATAAACTCCTTGCAACGTCTCATTATAAAAATTTGATTCTACATAAATTTGCAGGGTGCTTATCATTTCCGATGACATAAATAAGCTTCTCAATAAAACAGTTGTTACAATTATAAGGATTGCATCTACGCGAGAACCATTCGACCGGACCATTGGTTCACAAATTTCATCTTAAAAAGGAGATACACAAGCACTTTATATCATTTTAAGAGAAAATTTTTTTCCCTGAAAATGAAAAAATGTTGCAGTTTATTAGAAGGCTTCCCTTAAATTTAACATAATCAGAAAGCTTCAAACGTTTCGTATAAAAATAAAACAAAAAACAATGAATGTACCCGACAAAATTGGAAAATTTGAGGAACTCGCCGTATTACACTTTTGGAGCCGATAGTGAGAAAAACCTCCATGTTAATTTTTAATGTCTTAAATGTCTTAATTATTGCCAAAGATTAACTTTCTCCAGACAATGAAGGTGTTTCAATTTTTTTTCATAGCACAATTTTCAAGAAAGTGAACTTACTTAATTTTATCATCACTATTTTTTCATTTGTTCGGTGCGTTAAAGTTTCAGTGTCTGATTAGTTATGATATTCGTGGTTACATTACAATTTTTCGAATTCAAACATTACCAATGCCAATTTACGCAATGCCGTTATACAAATCTTAAGTTCTACTAACGCCACTTTACCCGATGACAAGTAAACAATTGCCAAAGAAACTATTTTTGAGTATTGCTCAATATTTTTAATCTGATTGTAATAATTGCTACTTTTAAGTTCAAAACAAAATGCGTAAATCAAATTACAATTGCGTAAATAAAACAGCTCTAACGTCAAACAGCTAATAACGTCAAACACCATTAGTAAATGCAAAAAATTAGCTGAAATTGCCTAAAATGTTCAATGTTATAATAAGTAAAAGGCGGTTCTTATGTCAAAGTATCTTTAAGGCCAAAACCAATTTTTGTCACAGTGGATTTTGGTTCAATTCAGTTTTAAATTGAGTGCTATGTTATGTTTAAATCAAAATTAACGCTACCTGTAAAAGCACAATTGGATGAGCTGCTTATTTGCTCAGTCTGCGTACGATACGCGGTAGTTCAATAAAATTTTATGCAAAAAGACAAACTGGGAGAACAAAATTGAGAAAATAAAGCTAACCTGGATCAAAAATTGGTAAAGTAAGGAAAAACCGATCCAATTTAAAGAAACCAATTATGCTATTCAGTAGAAAAGAAGGGTAAACTGTCTACTGCCATCCGTCTTCTCCATTGTCAAAATTGAACCCTCTTGTGTTTTTTTAAAGGGATATTTTTGCTCTCAGAGTTTTTTGACAAACACAAATGAAAAGAGCATACAAATGACATTGAAGATTAAGAATGAGTATAATATGCCAAAGATGGCAAATAAGAAGTTAAAGCATCAGTTCTGAAATTACTTACAATGCTTTTGATGTCCTCATTTATCACCCGATACCTTATGCGTCTTCTGTTCTTATTTCTAGTTGATGCTTCAATGATATTGAAATGCTGGTTTGTAATGTCGAGAGAAATGGTTGTCATGAAATACTTTTATACAATGGTAGTGGGCTTGAAAACTGTTATCAACCCAGATGCTAACCTTCTAGCTTTTGTCGTCCTCGCTAAGCCCTCAGCTTCGTCTCTGCTGTTGTTCCATTGTTGCAAAGTGGATTGCGCTTTTTTTGGTTTGCGACCAACTGTGATAAACATTTGGTATAATTGAATTGGGTTGATTTTAAAATTGCCATTGCACAACAAAAAAAATTTTTTGGTTGTAATTGATTCCAGATTTTCTCTGGTTTTAAAGATTGAAATGCGCTCGATATCTAAATTACCGTTGTCATACAGATAAAACTTATGAAATTGGGCCGCAATATTGAAATGTCTTTCCATTATTGTCGGTTCGTTTCTATTTTCTATTACTTTTTGTGTTCTGTGTTCCGTTATTCGCCGATCGTTTCGGCAAGGATAACTCTGTTGAAATATATTTGTTGAAGGTTACTAGTAACGATCGTATTGTTGACTGAGATTTGATTTGTTCTGGCCATTTTCTTCATTTTGCCCGCAATTTATTTTGTTTCATCGTGAACAGAATAATTTCGTGGTCATGTTCATCTGGTAGTTAATTGTTGTTTATTAGCTGTAATGGCATTCGTTTTGCATTCGTGATATCACTAATTTTAAGTATTTTTACTCATCTTATGCGTTTATATCGTGTTAATTTTTAGCTAAAGGTTAACAACCCGGTTTAGCTAGCGGAATACTAAAATTTAAAAAAAATGATAATTATTCGATAATTAAAGTGATTTGGTATTAGGTAAAATGGCATCGGTTAAATGGCATTGGGTAAAACGACATTGAGTAATTTAGCAGGGTGAATATAATGAGATTGTGTATAATGGCATTAGGTAAAAGGATATTGGGTGAATTGTTCAACACCGCTATTCGTAGTAATTCCCAGTGAATTTCATTTCACTTGTCATTTGTCATTTATTGCAACCACAGATTTTGATATTTTTCACAACTTTAAAATTTGACTTCGAAAAAAAATGCTGAAATTGACCGGCGTTTTCAGATATTTTTGCGGACCGAACCGAAGCAGTTGAATATGTCATGTTAATTTGCAATTGTTGCTGCATACATTAGAAGCTATTTAAACAAAATTACAGCAAAGACTTGATACATCTTTTTTTTCCGAGCTATATTTGAGCAAATGTTAACCTTATTGATATTAGGCTATGGTTTTGGGTTTCTTTCAAAATATCGCGAACTGCCAATTTTTCTGTATTTCCAGCAGAAATTTTCCAGCAGAAGTTTTTCAGCAGAAATTTTTTTTCTGTTCTTGACCAGCTCTTTTTTCTATTTCAGTCGCCAGTTTCACATTTCGGACTAGTTTAGGAAAGACCGAGTAGTGATTTGAGATCAGTTTTTGCACAACAATTGCTTGCGTTTGAAGCACAACCGACTGAGAAGACGTAAAAAAGCTACTGTTGATAAGCTGTAAATATCTGTCCTCTCCCTAGTTGAGAGGTCGACTTTATGAAGAGACTTATAAAGTCGACATAGAGGTTTTTCCCTAACTGAAATACACGGTTGACCTCCTAATAAGGGTTGACCTAACGTCTTTTCATAAGTCGACCCATTGTCCTTTCATATCCTATATCGGTCGACCTATGGTCTTTTCATATCCAATATCCGCTGACACCTAACCTTTTCATAAGTCCACCAAAGGTCTTTTCATACCCAATATCGGTCGACCACGGACCTTTCATATCCGGTACAGTTGACCTAAATTCTGATCATAAATATTTTCCCAAAAATATAGGGTTTCATAGGGTGCAGATTTTTGCTGCCATAAACTTGTATTAGCTTTTGCATGAGCTTTTTTAGCTTCTTTGAAGACTAGAGCCGGTGCATTACTGAGCTTCATACGGAGTGCACCTGCTCTAGCCGCCACAGAAAAAAACAAAAACCCTAAATAGCTAAGACTAATGCGCGAAGGGGTCAAAAGCAAGGGCGGGGGTTATCGCACTGTGCGAAGGGGTCACAAACAAACATATAAATGAACATTTAAAATTACAAGAAAGGGGGCACAGAGAAGAGGCGTGGGTTCGCGCGAAATTCGTGAGACGAAGAAAAACGAGCGAGCACGCGAAAAGTGAGCGAGCGCAAAACGAGCAGAACAAAAACGAAGCTTTGAATATGAAAAAAGTTTGAGGCTGAAAATTAGTTTCAGGAAATTGATATTTAAATCCCTACACACAAAATAAGATGAGTTTAGTTCAATTAATAGCGCGTCTAAGTGTGGTTCAATTTTATTCAATTTGGTTTATTTACCGGGTTAGAAGGTATATGTATTCATTTCAGTAATTTATATTTTTTCAGAAAGGTTGGATGGCGAAGTTAGATGTTGGTGCCACCTCAAATCAGCTAGAAAAGCCATCAGACAGCAAGAAATAACTTTTGAAACTCAAAAAACTTAGAAATTGTCAAAACTCAAAAATGGTCAAAAATGAAAAATTTTACAAGTTGGGACCGAAAATCTGTACACCCCCCCGATTTTGGGAAGGCAAAACCCGAGCAATCCGAGGTTATGGCAGACGGTTAGGGTTACCTCTAAGCTATTCATGGACCCAACGAACGTTATTCCATCAGACCCACAAGTGTGGATATTAGCACTTAAATGGTGCAAAACTGGCATTTTTCGATATTTTGATATTTATTGTTAAATTTCTTAAGTTGTTTATTTATGATTCTTTAGATGATCATTAAAGGTGAAATACCGTACATTCGAGGCATTTAGAGCTACGTAATAACCATCCGTGTTTATGTCAACAAAAATAAATATTGCAGTAATTTGACATTTACTATGTGAACAATGACCTAAATCATTTTCTTGATTAACCGATCAGAAACAAGTAGCGATGATGTTATAAATGATAAATATTTGATTATTCACTTTCACCCATTTGTTTGATTAGTCAAACCGTTTTGTATTTAGAACCATTAGAAACTGTTACCAAGAGCAGTTGGCTCTCAGATAGACTAAAATTTGATTCTTTAACAACTTTAGTCTTTTTGCTAAGTTTTGCTAGATCTTAAGATCTTGCGAGTTCTAAGTTAGTTGAGCTTACTTAACGAGAAGTTTGCAACAATGCTAGCTACCGGCTGAAGCCTTACAAACTTCAGCACAAGATTGAACATAGACTATCACTAAGGATTTTCTTAAATTCAATCAACAAAATTAAAGTTACAGTCCTTTAATACAACCGAGCGACTAATTATTTCTGCGAGATCGTTAGTCAATCGAACCCAGTGGAGAACCAGGCCGGCGTAAAACTCGAGAACTAGGCTGTGATATATCGGTTCCGCTGAGATTCTTGAGCAGCCGCAACATTTGGTCCGCCGACCCGGACAACAACAGCAGTAACACGAACAACAACGAATCTTCGATTCCACCTGGTGGACCAAAACACAACCAGCAACGATGGCCAGCAAAAGTCCCAACAGACACTGGAAGACGGCTGATTGGAAGGCGAGTGGTCAACTCAAGACGTTAGAGAAAGAGCAAGCTGATCTACTCAAGTCCTTCTCCAGACACCTCAACGAGCTAGAAGGCTACCTGACACAAAACAAAACAATGACAGCCGAAGGTGCTTATCGATGTTTCATCGACACGAACGACAACTTGGAAGACAACCGACAACCGCAGAGGTTAATATTAAAACCAAAGTATTTTGAAAGCTTTGACAATGACACCAAGCGTATGTTAGAAGAAAAGAGGAAGGTTTTGCGATGGGTAGTTGACAAAATACCAGATCACCGATTCTTTGAAAAATTTCGCGCAGTAGTCGTCGACTACCGGAAAGACACATTGCGAGTGTACAAATTATTGGGAGATTATGTTCCATTCGAAAACGAATTGTCAGAACTCGAAAAGAAGCTGAAAGTAGAAGATTTAAGCGAACCCGAAAAACAGATACTGTGTGATCAGGCGGAACGGTTATTAGAAAAACTAGATGAAGTTTTCGCGGAAGTTCTTCAAATAATGAAGACAGAAGCTTGTCCCCATGAGTTTGCGCGTTTCATTAAAGCTAGGAGTCAATATCAAGACCTGATAAAACAGTACAGGCTCAGCAAGGATTGTGGAAACCAAACATCGTTAGTGTCGACTACATCGGCTGGTGACAAAGACCCAAACGACGAAACTGTAATTGATACAGGTAATGGAGCAATAGAAAACGCTGAGGAGAACAACGAAGTATCTTCCAAGCATTCAGCTACACATGGAATTAGAAAACAGCCCAGTATCGCCAACTCGCGATCATCAAAAAGGCGACAGATCAAAGAAATGGAGCTCGAAAACTTAAGAGCAAAGAAAGAAACAGAGCAACGATTGCGAGAGCGCCAGTTGGGGTTAGAGCAGGAGCGTGAAGAAATAGAACTTCGTCCCCAGCAAGAAGAGTTACGTTTACAACAGCAACAACAAGAACAAGAGTTACGTCTAAAGATGCAACAACAAGAAGATGAACTGCGTCTTCGACAGCACGATCGAGCACTTGAAAACGAAAAAAAGAAAGCAGAGGAAGAAGAAGAGGAAAGACGTATGAAACTTGAGCTGACCAAAGGAAGCTCAAGAGCATCTGGATCGGTGGCAGATGAGATAGGAAGTGTTGGATCAAAACGAAATCACGAAAGAACAGCAGGGGGGGGGCAGAATCAGTGGCTCAACAGTCTGTCCATAGACGGCCACTATCTCCAAATGTTGTTATCGACCCACCAACGAATGTCACACAGGAGAGAGTTGACAAAGGTTTCAGCACTTACCCGAAAACTACCCCGCTGTTCCAACCGGGTGAAGGACTTTTCTCAACGCAACTGACAGAACCAAGCATTCTCAAGAAACCAGAAGTCCTTAAACCAATTAGAGTAACGGACCCACCAGCACCGCCGTTGACAAGAACGACGTTTCAGCAACAGGGAACGTCAGCAGTTCAAACAAGAAACAGGAATCAGAGTCCCATCAACTACTCTCGAAACGGTCTGCCGAGAGCAGAAACAGGAGCACAATGAAACACACCACTCCCCAAGTCATTTACCAACCAGTACCAAGCAGTGGTGCCAGTGGCTTGCCAAAACTAAAACTGAATGATTTTTCAGGAGATCCACTGGAGTGCCCAGAGTGGTCAGGTCTTTTTGATGTTGTTGTTCATCAAAAGCCAATCAGCGATACAGAAAAGATGCAATACCTCAAGACCAGTCTCACGGGTCAATCAAAGGCAGCAAAATCGGGAATGGGATTCAGCTCGCAATCATACTATCACGCTTTGGATATACTCTGTGAGGAGTATGGCAGACCAGATTTCATAGTCAACGCTCAATTCAAGAAAATACATACTCATCCTCCAGTTCGGCATGACGATTCTACGAGCATCGTCAAATTCGCAAATGTGGTTACAAATGTAGTAAACACTTCGACTCAACTTGGATATACATCCGACCTAGAATCAGAAGGAGGGCTAAGTTCAACAACTAGAAAACTTTCTCCGCAACTGAGAGAACAGTGGTTGCAGTACATGCAAGATCGTCGACTACTGAGAGGCAACCTGATTGTTTTCAAAGAGTGGCTTGCCTCCAAAGCTGCAATTCATGAGAACTTGTTAGCACAGACAAGCTCGTCGTTTGACAGAAACAAATTTCAAAGCCGTGATAAACCGAAGACGAGTACCTTTGCTTCAAACGCTGAAGGGTCGAGCAAACCCAAGAATTTCGACATGTGGAAAATTCAAATCAATGAAAGTAAAGGAATGACAAGAGCATGTCCAGAAGTTTCGACTGTGTTTCAATTGTTTGAAACCAGGTCACATGTCGAAGTACTGCAGAAGCAGGACATGCAGTGCACCCCACTGTGGAAGGCGGCACAACAGGCTTTTGCACAGCGAACTACCGAAGAAGGAGACTGCAAAGAATGTCTCAGATGCTACAACTGCAGTAGCAACTAACATCACCCAAGGAGGACTTCCAGTGGTACTAATCAAGCTGACAAACAGAGACTTAAGCCTAAATGTACTAGCGATGTGTGATTCGGGATCCTCAATCTCATTTGTGGACAAATCAGTGGTGTCAAAATTCCAACTCCAAGGCGGAAAAGCAGCTCTATCAGTAGCAGGGATCCATGGATCACAGGATGTAAAGACTGAAAAAGTGCCGATAGCTGTTTCAGTGCATGAGAAGTCTCGACCATTGACAACAGTGCAGTACTACGTACACGAAAAACTGAAATTGGGTGACCAGATTGTGGAGCTGCAAGAGTTGAAAGACCGTTACCCACATCTGAGGAACTTGCCAAATCAGAGCTAAAATCTAAACGATGTTCAAGTGATTCTTGGACAAGATTGCTACGACGTTCATCACCCTTTTGAATTCAAGAAGTCAGAAGACAAAGCTGCACCATGGGCAGCGAAATCAAAGATTGGTTGGGCTTTAAGTTGACCCCTACCAGCTCTTGCGACCACAGCAACATCAATTGCAGACAACAAATTAGCAAACCAGTTGAGTATGTGGTGGGATATCGAGTCCTACGCTTCAAACTGCGATGTCACAGGACATTCAAAGGAAGAACAACGAGCAATCAAGACGTTGGAACGAACGATCCGATTCAACGGTGAAAGATACGAAGTTGGACTTTTGTGGCGAGAGGACGAAGTGAAGTTGCCAAACAACTTCTACTCTGCAATGGGGCAACTCAAGTCCTTAGAACGACCCCTACAGAAAGACGAGGCGCTAAAGAAGCGCTACCAAGAAACCATCGACACAGATGTCAACGCTGGATACGTTCGGAAAGTAGATCAAGCTGAACTGAATGAAACCAAAGACAAACTGCAATGGTATTTACCACATCATCCCGTCATAAACCCGCACAAACCCGAAAAAGTCAGAAAAGTGTGCAACGCAGCAGCAAAGTATCAAGGTGTAGCCCTAAACGACAAACTTCTACCTGGGCCAGACCTGCTGCAGAGTTTGATAGGAATCATATTTCGCTTCCGAGAACACCAAATAGCCTTATCAGCCGATATAGAAGCAATGTTTCTTCAAGTAGCTGTCCCAAAGGATTACAGCCGATGTTTACGATTCCTCTGGAGAGAAGATCCAGAGCGGAGAATAGAAATTTACGAGTACACACGACACGTTTTTGGGTCGAAAAGCTCGCCGACTTGTGCAAATTACACCTTGCACCAAGTGGCGAAAGATAATGCAGTCAACGACGAAAATCTTGTCAAAGCTGTCCAGCGAAACTTCTACAAGGACGACTTCCTCAAGTCAGTCAGAGCATCTCAAGAAGCGATTGAAATTTATCAGAAAGTCAGAGACATCCTCATCAAAGGTGGATTCAAGTTGACGAAATGGATAACAATTGACGAAGAAGTCAAGTCACACATTCCAGAGACAGACAAGTTGTGAAAACTTTCGAAGCAGAACCACAATCATCCCCAATCCTAGAACTCAACTGAAATGTGGACACAGACAGTCTCATAGTCTGTCGTGGAACTGAGCAAGAAGTTCCAGCAAAAATAACTCAGAGAATTGTCCTATCCTTTTTCTCAGCAGTGTTCGACCCACTTGGGATATGTTCACCATTCACCATACGAATGCGGTTTCTACTCAAAAGCATCTGGGCAGCGATGCGACAAGCATGGGACAAAAAGTTGTCAGCAGAACACTCAAAGCTATTCAGTGATTGGTGCTCTTGAGTTGAGAGAAATAAAGACAATGTCAATAAATCGACTTTATTTTGAAAACGGATGCACAAACTTGAGACTACACATCTTTACAGATGCATCAGAGGAAGCAATGTCCATTGTGGCATATCTGCAAGAAAAAGTAACGCTAAAACTGACATATGTAATAGGGAAATGTCGTGTGGCACCCGTCAGACATATGACGGTACCGAAATTAGAACTTCAAGCCGCAGTCTACGGAGTTCGTCTCAGAAAGCAGATACTCAATGAACATGATGTCAAAATTGACAAAATCTATCATTTGACCGACTCATCAACCGTGCTACAGTGGCTACAGGCAGCGCACAAGAAACAACAAGATTTCGTTGCGAACAGAGCAGCGGAAATATTGGAAAATTCATCGATGGATCAATGGAGACACGTCAAAGGTGTCAAAAACCCTGCCGACATCGGAACCAGAGGAATGTCCATCGACGGCCTCAAGGAGTCCGTATGGCTAAACGGGCCGGCATGGCTCCAGGCAGATGAAGAAAAATGGCCAAAGCCGTGGTGCCAAGTGAATGAACTCGAGCCTGAGCAAGTTAAGAGTACTGTAGCAACAGAAACAAAACTAGACCAAATATTTGACTGGAGACGATACAGTTCCTTCAATCGAATTAGAAACTTCATTGCCTACTGCATGAGGTTCAAGACAAAGCAGAAGGGTCCCCTCAAAGCAGACGAAATTCATCAAGCAGAGCAAATACTGTTTCGATTTGTTCAAAACGAAAGCTTCCCGAATGTTTCGAAGTCTATAGCAAACAGCAAAGAAATCTCCAAAACTTTAAATATTGCCAAATTGTCACCCTTCATAGAGGAAGATGGAACAATTAGAGTGGAAGGCCGACTGAAGCATTCAAACTTTGACTACAATGCAAAACACCCAATATTGTTAACAGCAAAACATCCAGTTGTACAACTTCTGTTGGAGAAAGCACATCAAGACAACCTACATGAGGGCACAGAATATGTGAGAAACATGCTCCAACAAGAATACTGGATCATCGGGCTGAGAAATGCATTAGGAAAACCAATTCAAGATGCATCAAATGCAGACACAGGAACGCCAATCCAATTCACCCACAGATGGCAGATCTACTCCAAGAACGACTTGATGAACATGTGTTCCCATTCACCCATATCGGAGTTGACTACTTCGGACCCTTCGAAGTCAAGTTCCTACGACGTACCTTGAAGAGATGGTGCTGCCTATTCACTTGCCTGATAACGAGAGCAGTACACGTTGAAGTTGCTCAGTCATTGGACACCGAGTAATGTCAATGAGCTGAAAGCATTCATGATCGAGTGGGACAAAGCTAAGATTGAGAGTGACTTAGCACAGAAAAAGATTGTTTGGAAATTCAACCCTCCCGGAGCTCCTCACTTTGGTGGAATCTGGGAAGGACTGGTTCAAAGTTGCAAGAAGGTCATGATTGCAATCTTGGACAACAGAAGCTTCACCGACGAGGTACTCAGTACAACAATGTGTCTTGTAGAGCAGACGCTCAACGCAAGACCCCTGACGGCAGTGAATGACGACCCTGAAGATTTGACAGCACACACACCTAATCATTTCTTGCTAGGACGAGAGAACGCGAGTGCACCATTCATTTCATCCAGTGAACGCTACCATGACCTGAAAAAATCTTTCAAAACGGCTCAAGCATATGCCGAGATGATCTGAAAAAGATGGACTCGCGAATATCTTCCACAATGGAACCAGAGATCGAAGTGGTCAAAAGAACATGTGCGAAACCTGAAAGAAGGCGAGTTAGTGTGGCTAGTAGATGACTCTGTGAAACGCTGTGAATACAAGCTTGGACGAATCATTGAGATATTCACTGGCAACGACGAAGTTGTGAGATCAGCGAGAGTCAAAATGGAACATGGAGAGCTAAACCGGCCGGTCGTGAAGTTAGCGCCAGTATTCTACGATGGTGTTTCCGAGATCGAAAACAGGGCCGTTGATGTTGGCGCCACTTCAAATCAGCTAGAAAAGCCATCAGACAGCAATAAATAACTTTTGAAACTGAAAAAACTTAGAATTTGTCAAAACTCAAAAATGGTCAAAGATGAAAAATTTTACAAGTTCGGACCGAAAACTGTACACCCCCCGATTTTGGGATGGCAAAACCCGAGCAACCCGAGGTTATGGCAGACGGTTAGGGCTACCTCTAAGCTATTCATGGACCCAACAAACGTTATTCCATCAGACCCACAAGTGTGGCTCTTAGCACTTAAATGGTGCAAAATTGGCATTTTTCGATATTTTGTTATTTATTGTTAAATATCTTAAGTTGTTTATTTATGATTCCTTAGATGATCATTAAAGGTGAAATACCGTACATTCGAGGCATTTAGAGCTACGTAATAACCATCCGTGCTTATGTCAACAAAAGTAAATATTGCAGTAATTTGACATTTACTATGTAAACAATGACCTAAATCATTTTCTTGATTAACCAATCAGAAACAAGTAGCGATGATGTTATAAATGATAAATATTTGATTATTTACTTTAAACCAATTTTTTGATTAGTCAAATCGTATTGTTTTTAGAACCATTAGAAACTGTTACCAAGAGCAGTTGGCTCTCAGATAGACTAAAATTTGATTCTTTAACAACTTTAGTCTTTTTGCTAGATCTTAAGATCTTGCGAGTTCTAAGTTAGTTGAGCTTACTTAACGAGTAGTTTGCAACAGTACTAGCTACTGGCTGAAGCCTTACAAACTTCAGCACGAGATTGAACATAGACTATCAGTAAGGATTTTCTTAAATTCAATCAACAAAATTAAAGTTACAGTCCTTTAATACGTCCGAGCGACTAATTATTTGTGCGAGATCGTTAGTCAATCGAACCCAGTGAAGAACCAAGCCGGCGTAAAATTTGAGAACCAGGCTGTGATATATCGGTTCCGCTGAGATTCTTGAGCAGCCGCAAGATTAGAACTTGGATACAAAAAAATTGACTTGTTAGTTTTATTTGCGGCAACGTCATTAATGATTAAACCAACAAAACCTCCGCTAACTTCTTTATCTGTTTAAGTTGATTCTGGACCGATAACACAAAAGTGAAGAAATATTTGTGTTATGGTAGTGTTTAGGCAGAGTTGGTAGTATACAGTGTAAACGGTCCGTAACCGTTTAGCCCCCCAATCCTTCCCCTTGTTATTTAGTTCAAATTTATTGAGTTCATATTCACAATCGCTGTAAAAGTCATATCTTTAACTTTGATTTTTCATGAATTTCAATGCCAAACCTTTTTTTCATTATCATACATGAGTTTCATCGTGCCACTATTAACTTTGATAGTATATGCGGGTATAAACCACACCTTTGTAAGCTATTATTTAACAAGCATACAAGCTTATAGAAGAACACACAGCAAAATAAACTCTTGAAAACCAGTCGTTTTCTCTGAAAGTGGATCAGACTAAAAAAAGATAACAAATTTTGGCGCATCCTTGGTTTTAAAACCTAACCATCGACTCACAATACAGAGACAACTTAAAATTTCTGACTTGTAGTTTTTCACTAAAACTTTAAAAAATCCCACCACCTAGCTGAATTAAACGAGCTATAGATTTTTTCCATCTGATATTTTAGCACTTCAAATTTCTAGGCTGTCAGGCTTTCTAAGTAAGTTACAGTTCGATGATCTTCCCCCTGCATCGTTCATTGCACTCCGAACATTCTGATGCAATCCGCTCAATGCAGTTCTCTAGTCCATGCGGCTAGAGGTCCCACATTTGCTAATAAGACTGACTAGGGCCTGAGCGGGTGAGGCTGCGGGTTCTCTTTTGAACCAACGCATAGGCTGACGACGGGGATAGTCGAACATATACATAGGTAGCAAAGCCTGATCTTGCTTAGATGATAGCACGTTCTAGTTCAGCTAAAACTCTCTGACCCTAAGTCTAGCGAAAGAGCATTTAAAATTTCAGGGTTTGATTAAGCCCCTCTTACATTCAAACAGATACTCTAGCTGATTCTGATTTACGGTTTTGCACCTGCTGACACGCAAGTTAAATAGTTTTTGTTTCTGGGCACAAAATTTTCTAAAAGGTAAAACAGTATCCTCCCCCGGTTAGGGTGTTTCTTTGCGACCGTGAACAGACAAAACCCTCCCCACAGCGCAAAGCGTGCATAATATAATTTAATAAAAGACGGCATTCAAGCAAGATTTGGTAAAACACAAGACAACCAAACCATTAATAGCTGTCCACAACAGCAGTATAAATAGCATTCAAGTTATTTTTAGATACAAAAAAAACAATTAATAATCGTTCGAACAACATTTTAAGTGCTAACTAAAAGTGCAGTGACTCATAACACTCATAGTGCAATAATTGTTTTTGTGAATGTCATCGTGCAACCATAAACAAAGTAACCATTAACCAATGAGAAAAGCCAAAACCATGTCAAGCAAAATCAAAGCAAAGTCAACCTCCAAGGCTCAACTCATGCAACTCTTGAAGTTCAAAGTCATTGAGTGGGAAGCAGCACAAGACCTACTCGACGAACAAATACAACAAACAGAAGCAGCAGCAGACCTCCAAGAGCCCGTTGACGAACTTCGACTGCAAAAAGCGGAGCTTGATCGCATGTGTAACAAACTCATAGAACAGCAGTTGACACAAGAAGAGTTCGACACTGTTGCTGCAGAGTCTGCACGGAGAAATTGCAAATGGCTGAGAACCAAACAAAAAAGCAGATTGCTTCATGGGTCAAACCATCAAAAGTTCATCTCTTCCGACACCTCCTCGGAAGAACCCAACAAAATACGCATCGAGGTGGTTGTTTCAGGAAGCAGACGTAAACAACCAGGCGGAATGAGACGTAAAACGCCAATGCAAAATGCAGGTGAAAACGCTGAGAGCTGGGATGAGGTGTTCAGTTCTGATGACCATGATGGGGTACCGTTCAAAAACAGTAATCGTGATCATCAAAAAAATAACATGTGTAGAAAAATACAGTGCTCAGCAACAGAAACCAAAAGAAAACAGTGAGATACAGGAGCATCGCAGCCTCAGTTAAGATGTGAAACAGGTTCAGAGTTGCCCGATTTTTGATGTGAATGTTCCAAATCAAGGTTTTGCTACCCTCAATATTTCTAGCGATCAACCATCAGACACTGTGTACTGGAATTCCGGTACAGCAACCGGATTTCAACATCAAGCAATGCCTGACAATTTCACTCAAACTTTTGCAGACAATCACTATCCGAGGGATCAGCAGCAGTCACGTCATTTGCTCGGTAGTCAAATGGATCACTCATTCCCAGAGACAAACAAAATGATGAACGCTCCCAACGGAGAGACCAACCGTCACTTCAATTTCATTCCACAACAGTTTTCTGAGCAACAGTTCCAACAACGAACCCACAGTTCTAAATGGACCAACCATCAAGTGATGATGAATGCGTTCAGTCTACCAAAGATTAGTCTTGACCATTTCTCAGGCGATCCTTTGATGTGGCAGCAATGGTAGAGTTTTTTCAAGTCAACCATTCACGACAATCCAGCTCTTTCAACTGTTCAAAAAATGACATACTTGCGAAACCCGGTAACTCACAAAGCAAAAAACTTCATCTGTGGTTACTCTCACAACGGAGACTTCTATGAGGAGGCACTTCAGGAATTTATCAGAAAGTTTGGAAAGCCGCAGCATCTTGTGATTGCGTACCTCACACAACTTGAACAGTGGCCTAGGACCAGAATGGAAGATCCCAGCAGCTTTGTAATCTTTGCGTCCTTCCTCAGACGTTTGGTACAGACCTTTCGACTTCATCATTTTGAATCGGACCTGAAGGCTTCTGCGGTAGTTAAAGTTGCCAAGGAGAAGTTGACAACACCAATGACGATTCGCTGGAATCAACATGTAAGGAGCATGAGAATAGAGCCGCCAAATCTGGCTTACTTTGCAGATTAGATAAGCACATATGCAGAAGCTTGCGAGGATGGCTCTCCACAAAAACCACAAAGGACAGACCGGGTTGAACGGCTTCCCAAGGCCAGAAACACTCCAACATAGTTCTTCAAGCGAGCTCAAATAGTCAACTATGCTCTGTGGATCACAACCTTGGTCGCTGCAAAGAATACCTGAGTTGACCGTCAGCTGATCGTCAGCACATGGTGAGGCATCACAACTTGTGTGTCCAGTGCTTGAAGAGACATGAGGGTGGATTTTGTAAACCAAAGATTCGATGTCTTGTAGACAGATGCAATGGGTTTCATCATTCAACTCTCCATCGAGACGACTTCAGGACTTTGCAGAGAAGTGATTTCCAAGCAACGAGTAAAGGGGGATTCATTCCAGGAACAACCCGGTGCAGTCAAACTACGGTAGAAACTTCAACCATACAACGTCTCAGCTTTCGTCAACAACCAGTAACACACCAAATACCAACAACAGAAGGGGATACAATCAAAACAGTTTCAACCCTCGTAATCCAAGCTATGGAAACAACAACTCGCATCAAATTGTCAATCAGTAGCACATCAATCCACGGCAAACTAAAGACAGAAGTAACACTCACTTTCAATCAGTGACTAGCAACGTACTGTATGATGATTCATCAAAACTTCCACGGGTGCAAAAACCACACTTGTAGCAGAAATCGGGAACCCACATGGGTCAGAGCTTTTATTCAACTACTTGCAATACCAGTCACGCTCTTCTACAAAGACTTCAACATAGAGACCTATGCACTTTTGGACAGTGGAAGTGATAATACACAGATCACACAAAACGTTGCTGATGCTCTTCGGATTAGAGTCCCCAAAGATATAGAGCTTCCTCTAGCTTCGCTACATGGGGAGCACACAGTGACAACAGCTGATGACATGATTGGAATTGGTTCACTTCACAGCTCAAAACCGGTGACAAGTCTTCCTGTGTGCGCAACCTCCATAGAGCAGTTCCAGATGCCAATCGTCCCCGCAGAAATGTTGAATAGACTTTGTAGAGACCATGATCATTTGGCAGAAATCAACTTCCCACAAATTCGTGACAACAAAATTGGAATACTCATAGGGGCAGATGCTTTTCTGGCTTTTGTTCCAAGACATTTCACTACCGGCAAACCAGGAACACCCTACGGAGTTAACACACTGTTATGATGGATTTTGACAGGCCCTGTGCCACAAGAGTACTTTCAACCAAACCGTAAAGGAAGCAGCAACCACAACATCACTCTTTTCAACCATCTCAAGCGAGGTAGTGACGACCCGGACGAAAATCTTCTACATCTTTTTTGGACCTTTGAGGGTGTCAAATTTAGTCAGGGTTCTACGAAGGGACACACTGAAGAAGACCAGAAGGCAATAAAGACCACACATCACAACGGAGAAAGATATGAGATTGGACTCCCTTGGCAAGAAAACGTCACCCTACCCAACAACTACTTCATGGCAAGGGTTCAGTGGCACGCCCTGCAGAAGCGATTGGAGAGAGACAACCAACTGAAACAGAGATATATGACAACTATCTTTGATGATATGGATAAGGGATACAAAGCAGCTGTTACGAACCAGGATGCAAAGAACATTTGGTACCTACCGCATCATCCCGTCATCAACAAGCAAAAACCGGACAAGATAAGATGAGTGACAAATGCAGCCTCAAAATACAAAAGGGGTTTCTTTGAACGATGCGCTGCTAACATAACCGGACCTTTTGTGCAATTTACATGGACTTCTTCTACGGTTTCGTCAGTACAAGGTTGCAGTAACAGCAGACATAGAGGCAAGTTCATGCAAGTTGGAGTCAGAGAAGAAGACCAAGATGCTCTCCGTTTTTTGTGGAGCGACAATGATCAGGAGAGGACATCCAAATACCAACGACTCATTTTTGGAGCAACGTGTTCTCCTGCCTGCGCAAGTTTTGTTCTGCAAAAGTGCGCCAACGATAACAGACAAGAACATCCAATATTCTTTGACTCAATCACAAAACAATTCTACATGGATGACTTCATTCAAACATTCTCAACAGAGGAAGAGGCAGCAAATATAGCGACTGAGCTGAAACTTGTTCTCAAAACTGGGGGACTCAACCTCACCAAGTTTCTCAGCAATAACCCTGCTGTGCTGGAAAAGATTCCAGAGGAAGACAGAATTGGAGTTCTAAAGTTACAAAGGATACTTGGTCAAACATGGAACCCTGAATCCGATCAACTTCTTTTTGCGAAACCCAAACTGAGCTATGAAAGAGAGAATATCACACGGATAAAGCTTCTCTCAATGGCTGTTTCTTTGTTTGATCCCATTGGAATAATCTCGCCTTTTGCAATTCGACTGAGATGCATCTTGCAAAAAGTAGTCAAACAAGGACACAATTGGGACCAGCTACTATCAAAGGAACATTACGACGAAATTCAGCAATGGATGGAAGACTTCCAGAATATGCCTTCAATTCAAATCCCCAGATATCTAGTTCCCAACGTCGATGGAACTCACGAGTTACACACCTTCACAGACGCCTCACTTTCAGCAGTATCAGCAGTCGTGTATCTGAGGACAATCTCCGCTGACGGCTCAATAGCTACCCACTACGTCATCAGCAAGTCCAAGGTGGCACCAATAAAACAGATGAGCATTCCCAAATTGGAGCTCAAAGCAGCTACACTGGGAGCAGAACTAGCAGGCTTCTGTGAGACCGAGATGACAATAGATGTGAAGAGCAAAAAATTTTGGACCGACAGCACAGCAGTACTCAGCTGGATCAAATCAAAGGATCGAAAAAGATGTACATCGCAAATAGGCTCAACAAAATTGCTGAGAACTCAAACAAAGACGACTGGCGACACGTACCAGGAAAAATGAACCCGGCTGATCATGGTACCAGAGGTCTAGCTCCATGTGATCTTCAAAAATTTTGGATAACAGCACCTTCTTTCCTCATCAAACCTGAGAGCGAGTGGACATTCTCCGGTGACAAAACAGCTCAAACATACGCGACTCAAGTTGATGTCAAGACCAGTGAAAAACCGTTGGTAGATCCAAACAGACTTTCAAATTGGCCTAGACTCCTTGGCATAATTCGAACAGTGTTTCGAGCAGTGCGGGTATTGAAGAGGTTGATCAAACGCAACGTACCTTGCGACTTGGACGACCTCGCGGCTGACGAAAACAAGGCTTGGAGCTTTCTCTTGATGATATCTCAGTCCACACACTTCAAGGACACAGTTTCTCGACTTCAAAGTGGACTACCCCTAGACAGGAAGGACAAACTATTACCATATGACCCTTTCTGGATAGCGACGGACTACTTAGGGTTGAGGGACGAATTCAGAAATCTGGATTGCCTTTTCAGAGCAAACCTCCGGTGATATTCCACAACAAGTGCAGAGTTGCCAAACTGCTTATTGAGAAAGCACATCACGACTGCGGGCATCATGGAATTGAACATGTTCGTGCACATATCCAAGCAACGTTCGTGATAGTTGGAATCCGCAGAGCTCTAAGAACTTTAGGGAAGTACTGCTTCATCTGCAGACACTGGCGAGCAGACAATGTCAAACCGAAGATGGCTCCTCTACCAAAATTTCGCTTTCCGGAGCAATCCAAACTCTACCCATTTGTGAATACTGGAATGGACATGTTCGGTCCCTTTCACATTGAAAAATCCAGAACCCAGACAGAAGTCAATTATGTCTGCATGTTTACATGCTTGGTCACACGAGCAGTACACTTGGAAGTTTGTGAGGACCTCTCTACTGACTGTCTACTAATGGCTATTCGACGTTTTGCATCCAGACGAGGATATCCTGCTGTCATTGTTTCGGACAACGGGAAAAACTTTGTTGGAGATAACCAGGCAATGAAACTCAATTTTCAGGAAAGCTACAAACCAGACAACAATTAATTACGTCTCCAGCTGGCCCAACAGAACATCCAGTGGACGTTCAACCCACCTCTGGCACCGCACATCGGAGGGGTTTGGGAAGGACTTATCCAGTCGGCTAAACGAAGCCTACTTGTTGTCCTCGGAAGCCGCCGACAAAACTTTTCAGTCTTCCATACAGTCGTAGCGGAGGCCGAAGGAATTCTTAATTCACGCCCACTGACGCATGTTGGGAGCACTTTGACCGACGAGGAACCATTAACACCGAATCATTTCCTGATGAGAAGACGCCACTTCTGCCTAAAACCTCTGGCAAACAACAGAACCCGGTTTTCAACTAAAGACTTCAAGGAGTCACAGACCCTTTTGGACCACTATTGGTCTCGTCTTCTCAAAGAATTTGTACCCAAACCTAACAGACGGACAAAATGGCAGCAAGCCAACAATGAGCTCAAAGAAGACGATGTTGTTTGGCTCTACAAAGATTTTACACCCCGAGGAATTTGGCCCATTGGTCGGATCGTCAAAGCACATGTGAGTAGAGATGGAGTGGCAAGAAGCTTCGACATCAAGACCAGTACTGGCATGGTGCAAGGTCCCGCAGTGAGATTGGGCAAAGTGTTTGAAACTGACAATGATTCTTCTTCGTTGGCCGCGGAGGGTGAATGAATACTCCTTCAATCATGTCAAATTGATGCATAAAACTCACTTAAGCGGAAACTTTCGAGGCAGTTAATTTGAATTTCTGATGTCAATTATTTTGTTCTTTTCTGATAATTTTATTTGCTAAGTTTTGTTGTTGCTTTCCGGAGTGTAAACGGTCCGTAACCGTTTAGCCCCCCAATCCTTCCCCTTGTTATTTAGTTCAAATTTATTGAGTTCATATTCATAATCGCTGTAAAAGTCATATCTTTAACTTTGATTTTTCATGAATTTCAATGCCAAACCTTTTTTTCATTATCATACATGAGTTTCATCGTGCCACACTTAACTTTGATAGTATATGCGGGTATAAACCACACCTTTGTAAGCTATTATTGAACAAGCATACAAGCTTATAGAAGAACACACAGCAAAATAAACTCTTGAAAACCAGTCGTTGTCTGTGAAAGCGGATCAGACTAAAGAAGAGATAACATACAGCAACAGGCAAGTCACTGAGGAATTTTTTAATTGCAATTTTTCAAGGTTTTCAAGAGGGCTCATATCTGTAACATTATATTGACTTTCATAGAAAAGTTGAATTTTGATAGTTTTGATATTAAAACTGCTGCATCGCTAGTATAGACCTCAATCTATGAAAAAACCATGCTCGACCAAAATTCGGTATGATTAGACTTTGCTTGACACAAAGAGCTATGAAAAAATTTGTTAGAATTTATTAATCACCTGGACCTTTGCTCGACTTGACATTTGTCGCTCTGGACATTTGCTCGACCCAGGTTTTTTCACCCTGGACACTGCCTTGACCTAAGAACTAAAGCCGAATTTTTGCTCGATCAAACTTGGGTTCTGGACTTTTCCTAAACCAAAATTTTTGAGGAGAAAAAATTGGGTCAAGCAAAAGTCTTAGAAGTTCGCAAAATTCGCAAAAGTCGCAAAATACATAAGTCAAGAAAAAGTCTTTTCGTGGGTCCTTTTTACCAGGTCAAATTTATTGTCAATTCATGGGTCGCGCAAAAGTCTGATTTGTTGAAGAAAAAATTTAAAGAAAAGACCCAAGAGAACAATTTTGTGTCAGAAGTGCTGCTGATAGTCCGAGGAGAACGATAATTCCCTCAATCAACTGTCCAATTCCTTATTTTCTAAATGCTGCGCATATCACTGTCCGAGAAAAACAATTGCCCCCTACACAAGCAGAGCTGAAGGAAACAAAAAATGAAAACTGAAACAAAACAAAATAGGAAAACAAAATTGAGCCGATAACAAAACCATCAGTTCAGTCTGCAATTGCAATGCCAACTGAAACTGCAAATGTGGCTTGAAAGGGCTTTTTTTCTTTTTCGCTTATCTCTTACACAGAAATGGTCCTTCAAAACAACCAAGAGAAATAAAATTTTTATTAGCAACAAGGAGGCTCGGTAATGTGCGTTTGCACATAAGGTTTTGACCCCGCTCATCCATGTTTTTATTTAATTCTGTACCAAAGGAGGAAGAGATAGAAAATTTTCAAAAATTCACATATTGTTCAACAAATAAATAAGTGAAATAAATAATTCTGGGTTAGAAGGCCGATAAGATTTGCCTTATAAGAAGTAATAGACAAGACAAATTCAATATCTATACTTAAACAACACTTAAAAACAAAAATGAATATGGAATCAGATAAAACCTGAGTTCAACAAATTAACCTGCACTTCACAAGATAGGATATGAGGCTTGTCAATATTAAGACTTGGTAACAAATACACAAATAAATGCAAAATGGGCATAGCTCATTTATACGTTTCTGTTCTTGAAAACAACCAAATTCAAATTAATTAAAAACAACACGTATCAACGGGGATTATAAAGATGGCTAATTCATAGATCATAGGAAGCAGGCGACTACAAAGGAATAAGAAAAACGAAAAGAGGCAATTACATTATTAATAAAAAACGTTGTCTCAACCGTTAAATTCTTAATCTGTTCATAGAGAACATTAAATATTTTAATTTGCCAATTTTTTTCAGCACCAGTTTGGCTATTATAGTAGTTTAATACTGTGGCAAAGAAAAACAAAAAAACTCAGAAGTGGGCAAATACCCAAGAATCACACTTCTCTTGCGTGGTACAAAGTCAAGAAGCCCTTAGTTGAAACTAAAACCAATAAAATGTCTAGATGTTGAGCAAGAATATGCAATTTTGATTCACTAAAAAAAGATGAGACCTGTCAACACAGATACCAAGCAACAAAATTGATAGAAATAAGAAAAAAAACAAATCTGAAAAAAGCACTGATTTTTTTAAACAAAAATTTATTTCTCAGGAAATCATGTTGTGCTTGCTATTAGAGATGCTAAAACATAAGACGACAAAAACAAAAAACAGGGACAAAACAATTTAGGCGTTTGCTTGTTGTCAGGAATATGCTGAAAGACAAAATAAACAAAAAGCAAGTGGAAGCAAAAAAAGAAAAAAGTTTGTCAGAGAAATGTTTTGCAGCCATCAGAACTAAAAGCTATTAACTGAAATCTTTAAAAATGTTCTCTTGTGCTTTCTTTGATTGCCAACTGGAGTTTTCTTTATTGTGATAAATTAAAAAGACGTCAAAACACAACCTTGAAAATAGATAAAAATGCAAAAATGTCAAAACTTTTGAAATTACGTAGTGAGAAAGTAAAGCCTAGAAGCCATTAGTTATATATATGTATATATATATATATATATATATATATATATATATATATGTATATATATATATATATATATATACATATATATATATATATATATATATATATATATATATATATATATGTATATATATATATATACATAAGGCCACTGTAGAGAGTGTTTTGCACTACACTTGGAACCTAATGTTCTTTTTATGTATTGAGACTAAGCTACAAGTAGATAAAAATAGGATAAAAATTTGGCATACTTTTAAACTTAGCTGACATTTAATAAAAAAACACATATAATTAAATTCTCAAGAGGCATTAGATAACTAAATGCATTTTATAGTATTACCTATATCTCCAAGAATTGGAATCATGTTTTTAGTTAATAGAAAAGTCATGAGGCTGCAAAAAAAAGGATAAATAAAGCAAAACAAAATAAATCAATTAATGTTTACAAAAACACATAGTCAAAGCCATATATATGCGAGCTTTTCTCTGACAACATAATGCATATTTTATGGCCATATTCTGTAGTAAAAACAATTTTTCATCAATTGGATCTGGATTTGAAAACATTTTTTTTCAGTAATCAACGTAATCAACAAAAATAAAAATCCAAAAACTTTATGAAAATATTTTTGCACCCCAAAACAATTCCGAATAATTATTGATTGTCTCCAAGATGGGTCCAAGGGTCCAAAACTAGACCTGATTTGATGTTCGTTTGATAAAAACAAAATTTTTTTTCAACTTAGATCAGTTAGCAAAAGAAATATTCCAATGAACCAAAATTAATTGATGTATTTTGTACATTTATTGATTTAATTTATCGAAAACCCTGCATAATTTTATATCTGAAAGACTAAAGAGAACGTGAAAACACAAATAGATTTTTTGAGGATATTTCAAAGACTGCGAGCAGATGTTTGGTTTCTACTTCCGGCATATTTAAACAAAGTGGGATAAAAAAGCATATTTTGGAGCCATTTTTGAATAAAAAAGACTGCAATTCCAAAAATTTACCTAAAATATTATCCAAATGACTTGTATAAAACTAATTGAAAAGCCTCCTTTATCTCAAACAGTTAAATAATTTACTTTGTTGTTAAAGATTTTAACAAATTGTGTCATAATTAACAAAAATTTGGTCAAGAGAAACGGAAAATGGGGATAAAAATAACGCATTTCCTTCTAGTATTCACAAAAATTTAAACCTCGATAACTCCCTGTTAAAAACGAAAAAAGTCTTTTAATTTCCACATTCTACAATGGACGGATTTTCTAGTAAAACCAGTCTCAATTCTCTAGGATGAGTATAGCGATTGGTCAAAGTTGACTGAACAAAAAAGACCCATTTGAGTATAAGTTCCCTTCCACCACAAAGGGATCGGAACAAAAATTGTTAAAGTGTTAAATAACAATGCAGTTTTGAGTGAATTGTTTTTCATTTAAATCTGCCGCTTTGGATCGGTTAAATTGGGAAAAATCATTTTGAACTGCACGATGTTTCTAAGTAATGGGCAAGTTGTGGGTTGCGACATGGAAGTTTTTTTTTGGATTATTCTATTTTTGTTTCTGTCTCATTTTCTGTCGGTGACTCATATAGATAAAAAATTGTTTGTACTCATTGCACTATTTTGGTCTCTGAAGGCTACTTGTTTTCGAAGTTCTACCTCGTGATAAACAAAATAACATTTTTTTTACAAATAACAGTTGGCATCTTTCTGTTTGAAGGTTCTCCGGTTGATATAAAAAGTTTTATGGCTTGACCGCTCCAAGCAAATTCCTAGAAAATTACTAACGAATTTTTGGCTCCAATGTTACATCATTAGTATTGCAAGTGTCAACCAGAGGTTTCCCTAGTCGATTCAGGAGCAAGATTAATCAAGATTGGCACTCAATTGCAAGGTGTTGCAAGATAAACAATAGATTTTGCAGATTTTTTGCTTCTTAACCTACCCTACCTAAACAAAAAAGCGCCTAAAAAGCAGCTGAGGTCATTTCCTAACATAGTGTTGTAACGAAAACAACGTTCCTATCCTATTGTTAATTTTTGTGACAAGAAACTTAGGAAAACAGGTAATAATTTATTTTATATACATTAGAAAAACTTAAGTGAAAAAATTAATGAATACTTCACATCAAAACCCAACTTATCACTTGAAAACAACAGGAAACAGAAAACTCCCTCCTTTGCCAATCTTCTTTTTTCTTTTTTCTTTGATTTTTTGTTGCTTCAAAAAAATTTGTTTCTTTTCGTATTGAAGTATTACTCTTTTCCGTTTCCTAGTCAAGTTTTGGTTATTTAAAGTGATTTTATGGTATCTGAGTCCTGTTTACAATTCAACGAGAATGCAATAAGTGAAACGATTGATTTATTGAAGAGCGAAAAACTGTATAAAATTTATTGAACAACAAGCTGGAAGCCTCTAGATGCCTTACTATCTCGTTTTTTGTTGCCCACTAGACTAGTCACAACTGGTATACAATATAAAGAAAAAAATGTTGAATCATTTTTCTGGAAACCAGTGTTTTGAATACGATATCACCAGCAATGTAAATGTGGTGATACTACTACTACTACTACTACTACTACTACTACTACTACTACTACTACTACTACTACTACTACTACTACTACTACTACTACTACTACTACTACTACTACTACTGTTTCAACACTTTAATTCCAAATATGAAATAAAGGCACGGTTGGCAACAAATACAAATACAAATACAAATACAAACAAAACAAGAAGAGTTATTTGTTTGGTTATTCTGTGAAGTGCTGTACGACGAAATTGTTGAAGGCATTCTTTGACCCGGTTGCTGCTTTCTCCTGCAATCTGGTGAACGATACTTTGTTTCGTACACAGTCTCCTTCGATTTGACTCATCCACGTTTTCCGTTGCCCCCCAGGAGCGCGTCTGGCATGGGCGTATTGATCGGGCGGGTCCCAATCGAAGGCACTGCGGGCTAATCTTCCTGGTTCCATTCTCTGGATGTGACCGTACCATTTTATCCGTTTGAGCATGATCATCGTGGATAGTTGGGGCATTCGCGATCTTGACATAATTTCATCGTTCGTTGCTTTCTCCAGATATGACACACGTAGAATTCTCCGAAGACAACCACAGTGGAAGCTCTCAAGTTTTCTCTCCATTAATTTCGAAAGAGTCCAAGTCTCTGAGCTGTACAGCACGGCTGATAAAACGAGTGCTTTGTACAAATTGCACTTGAGGTGCACGCTGAGCTGCTTGCTCTTCCAGAGATTTTGGAAGTTAGCAAACCGTTGTCTACCTTCTGCAAGTTTGCAATTGACTTCCTGGAGGTCTCCATGCTTGAGGCTGACATATGATCCGATATACTTGAACGCTTCTATGTTTTCAAACTCGTTTCCGATAACATCTTGTACTTTGCAGGAAAACACGCGTGTGGCAGCTGCTTTAATTTTGCCACAGTATCTCGATTGGTGAACTTTTCGGCCATTGACTGTTTTGAACTTCCTTTCACACTTGTCACAGGTGAGGCTCGCCTCTAGTTGCTCGAACTTTGACTTGTCGACGACATTCTTTGACAAACCGGCTTTGCAGAATCTTGTTTGGTGCACTTTGCGTCCGGTAACTGTACTGAATTGCCGCTGACAGTTCTGACATCTTAAAGACTCTTGATCAGCCACCGCTGACCCACTCTCATTTTCTGGCGACTCTAAATCCGCTACTGCAGATTGTTGTTGTGAAGCTACCAACGCTGGCTTAGCCTCCGCTAAGCTTTTCAATCTGAGCTTCCGGCCATCTTGTGTTTCGAACCAGCCCGCTTTCTTTTTCGTTCCCAGCAGCACCTCCGTGCCGATGGTTAGTCGTGACTGGCTAGATGTCTCTGCCAGGAGTCCTAGTTTGCCTTTATGTGTTCCAGTGAGTATCTCCACGTTCTGTTGGATACTAGGCACTGCAACAACATTTGGGCTGTCGTATTTTACGCCCATATTCTTTGTTTTGGTCATATTAATCTTCAGACCAGCGGCTTCCGCTAGGGCCTCGATTCGATGTAGGTTTTCTTGCACCTCACTGTCTGAGACCCCCACGAGAGCAACATCATCAGCAAAATCTAAGTCAGCCACCAATCTCCCAATGTCTAATCCTATATGCACCGAGTTAGCTAAAATGTAGTTGATGACAAGGCCGAATAGGATTGGGGACCACACATCACCCTGCCTAACGCCTGTTCTCACATCAAATAAGCGTCCCTTCTCACCTTCGGCTTTGACTCGACATTTGAATCCATCATAGCTGTTTCTTATGATGTTTATCACTTTTTGCGGCAGACCATAGTGTTTCATTATCTGGTACATCTGCTCACGATCGACAGAATCGAATGCCGCTCGAAAGTCTATGAAACAAAAGCTAATATCCAATTGAAACGCCATTGATTTCTCTATTATTTGACGCAGGGCAAAGAGTTGATCGGCGCATCCTCTGCTTTTTCTGAAGCCGCACTGCTCTTCCCTTAAGACGCAATCCACTGAATCTTTGCATCGATTGAGAGTAACGGAAGCGAACACTTTGCCTGGTACTGACAATAGAGAGATCCCTCGGTGGTTCGAACACTCTGACCTCTTTCCTTTACTCTTGTATAATGGGACAATTTCTTGTATAATGGGACAATTTCTGCTACCTTCCAGTCATCGGGCAGAACTTCCGTCGACCAACATTTATCTATGATGTCCCAGAGCCACTCGACAATACCCTTGTGTGCTTTCAACATCTCACAGGAAATGTTATCGGGTCCACTTGCCTTGCCATTCTTCAACCTGCGGACAGCTTCAAGCACTTCTTCAAATCGAATTGGGCTCAGGTCAATCGGCAAGCTTTCAGCTGCTTCTTCGGGATCCAATCTCGTACTGCAACTGAATGTTGAGGGATTCAGGAGTTGACTAAAATGTTCCGTCCAGCGTTCAAGTCGTTCCTCTTTCGTCCGTAAGTTGACGCCAGTGCTTGAAACTAATTTTGTCAACTGGGGCCTCCAGTTTCGGCAAATCTGCTGTGATGCCCCAAAAACCTCCTTTAAGTTGCCTCTGTCCGCGAAGCTCTGCACTTCTTGGCCTTTGCGTTCAAGCCATGCCCGTTTGTCTGCACGTAGAGCTTTTCTGACTTCCTTACAGCAGTTTGTGAACTCTAACAGCGCCTCCGCGCTGCTGTGTTTCTTTAACTGTAGATCGGCTCGTTTCCGGATAAGTTCCAGAGAATCTGGAGAAATCCAAGGTTTGTTCACTCGCTTGTCCGGAAGGAGGCATTTCACTGCTGCTTGGTTCAGGGCTTTTCGAAAATTGTCCCAAGACTGCTCTGTATTCTCGAAATCGCCGCTCTTATCAAGATGTAACTTGACCTCCTGCGTGAATAAGTCACGCGTTGTTTCATCTTGCAGCTTTGCAGAACTGATTCTGGGCGTGAAGCATGACTTTTTAGACAAAAGTTTCATAGATACTTCCGCAATGACCAGTTCGTGATCGGTAATTGTGGTTTTCCCTCTTCTGGACCTCACATTCGTCAGACATCCTCTGTATCTCTCTGCAAACAGAATGTGATCCAGCATCTTTTTTCGACAACTCGGATCGGGAGGGTTGAAGGTGTACCGATGCACTTGTCGATGCTGGAACCATGTACCACCTACGAGCAATTTGTGTGAAGTGCAAAATGATAACAACTTTTCAGAGTTTTCATTTTCTTCACCCATTCCAAACGGGCCTCTGCAGCTCATGGTGTCATTCAACTGGTGTCCAGGCTCTGCATTGAGGTCACCGATGACACAAATACGCTCCCTATGTTTGAAACTGGAAACTAGGTCTGAAAGTTGACTCCAAAACAAATCCTTCTCTTGGAGACTAGCTTCATTCGTAGGTGCGTAGCAGACAACAACAGCTAGATTGGCTCTCCTCTGAGCCGCGAACTTGACGTAGCAAATACGTTCACTTAGAGCCACTTGTTCTACGATGCTGTTTATCAATGACTTCTTTACAGCAACGCCCACTCCTCCTTGTCTCGACTTTACACCAGACAACCACGAGTCAGACAGGTAGAGCTTGTGGTCTCCGAGATCAATTTCTTGCTCCTGCAATCTCGTCTCCTGCACTCCCAGAATATCCAACTTGTATCGCGCCAGATCCATTTTCAAAGCCTCTAGAGATCCGGCTTGGGTCAGTGTTCTGACGTTTAAAGTTGCAATTCTGAGTTGGTTCCTCGGGAGATTCTTAGCACCCCTTACCCGGAACTCGGGGCCATGGTTGATTGTACTCATTGCTTTGGTGTTTGAAGGCTGAGATACGACTAGTTGCGCCACAAACTAGAAGACCAGTGCCTCGTTAGCTCGACCATGTGAGCGTAGAGCCGCAGCACACGACCTACCCCCAGGGGACACCACGTGGAGGTGAGGTTGGATTTTGTCCCCCACTACTACTACTACTACTACTACTACTACTACTACTACTACTACTACTACTACTACTACTACTACCACTACTACTACTACTACTACTACTACTACTACTACTACTACTACTACTACTACTGTTTCAACACTTTAATTCCAAATATGAAATAAAGGCACGGTTGGCAACAAATACAAATACAAATACAAATACAAACAAAACAAGAAGAGTTATTTGTTTGGTTATTCTGTGAAGTGCTGTACGACGAAATTGTTGAAGGCATTCTTTGACCCGGTTGCTGCTTTCTCCTGCAATCTGGTGAACGATACTTTGTTTCGTACACAGTCTCCTTCGATTTGACTCATCCACGTTTTCCGTTGCCCCCCAGGAGCGCGTCTGGCATGGGCGTATTGATCGGGCGGGTCCCAATCGAAGGCACTGCGGGCTAATCTTCCTGGTTCCATTCTCTGGATGTGACCGTACCATTTTATCCGTTTGAGCATGATCATCGTGGATAGTTGGGGCATTCGCGATCTTGACATAATTTCATCGTTCGTTGCTTTCTCCAGATATGACACACGTAGAATTCTCCGAAGACAACCACAGTGGAAACTCTCAAGTTTTCTCTCCATTAATTTCGAAAGAGTCCAAGTCTCTGAGCTGTACAGCACGGCTTATAAAACGAGTGCTTTGTACAAATTGCACTTGAGGTGCACGCTGAGCTGCTTGCTCTTCCAGAGATTTTGGAAGTTAGCAAACCGTTGTCTACCTTCTGCAAGTTTGCAGTTGACTTCCTGGAGGTCTCCATGCTTGAGGCTGACATATGATCCGAGATACTTGAACGCTTCTATGTTTTCAAACTCGTTTCCGATAACATCTTGTACTTTGCAGGAAAACACGCGTGTGGCAGCTGCTTTAGGTTTGCCACAGTATCTCGATTGGTGAACTTTTCGGCCATTGACTGTTTTGAACTTCCTTTCACACTTGTCACAGGTGAGGCTCGCCTCTAGTTGCTCGAACTTTGACTTGTCGACGACATTCTTTGACAAACCGGCTTTGCAGAATCTTGTTTGGTGCACTTTGCGTCCGGTAACTGTACTACTACTACTACTACTACTACTACTACTACTACTACTACTACTACTACTACTACTACTACTACTACTACTACTTCTACTACTACTGCTGCTACTACTACTACTACTACTACTACTACTACTACTATTACGACTACTACTAGTGCTGCTGCTGTTGCTACGCTCTTGAGTTTCAGATAGGGATAAGGTAGAATTGTTAGAATTATTTGAGAGTGGATGTTTTGAGGTGTCGTCCTGGCACGACCAAGTAATGATTCAATGAGGCAGCTTCTTCGATTTTAATCATACAAGATCTTGCAAGAGGGCTCTAATCTTAAAAGAGTATTTTAAAATTTTGCAAAATTGACAATCTCTTCCAAAATCTTGAAAGATTGTGCCATCTTGCAAGATCTTGCTAGTGTTAGGACCAAAGCAATATTTTTCTCTAATAGCAATCTTGTGACCGTAATCTGATATTCATATATTTTTTTTGCAGCAAAAGCTTTTTTGTCCTGGTGTGCAAAAAATTTTCCTTTGTTTTTCACCTCTCTTTTCAAAGATGTTCTTTGTGAACTATATTTACTCAGGCATCGTTTTGTTGTCGGCTCCTCATTTAGTTTTATTGATAGTAATGTTTTCCAAGGAATGAAGACTTTGCCAAGGAGTATGCATTCCTTTTCAGACTTTGCCAAGGAATATGCACTGACATAGTGAAAAGTTTGACACAAACGGCTCTTACCTTTAAACGTTGAAGCATAAACTGTACGGTAAACTTGTTTGTTCGTTTTTTGTTCACATTTTAAGTGGGTCGTAAACTTTAGTTCTGCCAAGTTCTGGCTTAATGTCCATGTTTTCTGCAAAAGATTATTATCGTTGCGAGCGTAACTCTAGCAAACGTTTTATTGTCCCGTCAAATTCCAGGACACGTTTTATTGTCCAGCCAAGTTCGAAGACGTTCGTTTTAATTCCAGCCACAGTCAAAGACAACACTGAAAGTCCAGACAAATACTTTTTATACCAAAAATCTCGCCAGGACAATCTTTTCACGCCTTATGTTGGCCGAGTACGGTCTTTTAATATTTCCAGGTCTAATAAAGGCATATCCACACTGACCGGTTGCTCATCATACAAAATTCCTAATGGGTCACCAGGTCATTTATGATTTTTAGTAATCATAATAGGTCGTGTATGAATTTTATGAACTCTTGGTAGTCATACAAGGGTTATATATGATTTCCAAGCACTCATGCAGGGATCATACAAAAAATTTCCAAGCCTAAAAACTGTATATTTTTCAATTTCTATCGGTGTTGAAAACTTTTCTTTGAAATCATACATAATCACACTTACATGACACATAAAGCAATGACTGGTGCCACAAACCCTCGTATAATGTAGTCGGTGCACAAAAAAAGGGGGCACATTTGATTCTTTTTGTGTGCTAAAAGAATAACTTTGCAATTTGTACATATTAAAAAAAACGAATTTGAGGTTATTTGCAATTTTTTTTAAATATTTTTTTATAAATGAGCATTTATAGGTATCAACTGGCTTCAGAGAATATCAAAACTTTAGTTATCGATTTGGACTTACTCTTTTTTTATTGCCCAACATTGCAAATAATATTGTACGTTAGGGTCTTTTGGCGGATCACAACGTGATGCCTGGGATCACATAGGTACTGCCTTACCGATTTAAATTTAAAAAATAAATGGAAGAATGATTAATAGATGATATGAAAATTAGATGCATGATTCTTGGTCATCATACTAGGTTTATATATGATTTATTGGTAATCATGCAAGGATCATTTATGATTTTTTAGAAGTCATACAATGATCGTACTATGAAACACTGTATGATTTGTATAACGTCATATATGATCTGATTCTTACTACTACGAATTGGCGACGCGGGTGTTGTTGCTATTTTAAGTAATTTCACATATTTGATGGCTGTTGATCAAAATCAGTTTGACATTCAACTTTTTAATAACCAGCAGAGCAAATAATCACACCTGCTAATAACTTTATTATGAACTTCATGACGTCGTTTTCAAGACTCGCGTCATCAAATATATGCTCAAAAGCTTTCTTACCACAGAGATAATTTACTTGGAGTAAAATCATGCCAGAATTTTACAAGATCGTTTGAAAGAACTTTGTATCTTTGAACATTGCAAAATTACTTTTACATCAACTGATTAAACTTAACTAATTTTGGCTAAAACCATTGAGTCAAATTTTACTTGTCAAGATATGTATAGTTTTATGTATACTTTACTTCTTAAACATTTTGAGCTAGAAAAGCTTGAATTCATTAACTCACGTTATAAAAAAGCTTTGTACGTAACAAAACAACACACATTGTAAATTGAGCTCCGCAATTATAATTACGACTAAGCTTTGACGGTTTAAAAAATAGTTGTTAATTTTTATAACTTCAATTGTTATAACTACTAATACTAAACTAACTATTGCTAGTTATGGTTCTCGACAGGACAAAGTTTATCCGGGAATGGGCTAAATATTCCAAATCTGTCGTTTCGGACAGTGATTGTAAGAAAATCTGCAACTTGAAGGGACTGGATGACGACATGTTTCAAGTTGTTGTGGATGTATTTTGGGTAACTAAATTTACATTTATTGTTCATACTTTTCTCTGATCTCTTTAGTTGCCCCCCCCCCCCCCCCCCCCCCCCCAGTACATTATGCACCCCCAGTTGCAGAGCACGTGCCATTACATAGTAAATCATTATGTAAAAATATCGCACATGCGTCTGGGGTGCAAATAATATGCACCCACTAAGCTGGGGGGGGGGGGGGGGGGGGGGCAAAAAATATCCCTTTTCTCAGAGGTTAGTGTCCGTATTCAGGTTGGAGCTAATTGTGTTTGACAAGTTTAGCTCCAATCTGAATAAATCTGAATAAATAAAGTTTGATAAATACCCAGATCGAATTTTTACCTCAAAAAATACATGAGTAGGGGGTAAATCGGTAAATTGGGGGGACTTTTAAATAGAAAACTCCTCTCAAAAATTCTGCATCATTTTATATTTTTTGAGGGGGGCAATGAGGGAAATTAGAGGCGGTTAATAGTTGTCAAGGGACTGCACGATAGGACTGTAGTTGTTTTTTCTTCAGATGCATAATGAGGTTTAGCGGGGAAGCAAAAAGTGAAAAATTTCATACGAGACTAAAAAGAAGCTTGGCCACCAACCTTTCAAAAAACCGTGAAAACACACTAAATTCTATACAGTGCCTTTGAAATTATAGCAACCTTTGAACTTGACTAAAAAATTTTTGCTAAATTTACCTTCTTTATGTTGTCGTTTCTTTTTTGTTTTTATTGAGGACTATCTGGGCCTATTGTTATTGTGCTGTAGCCCTAATCCTACAGTTTAATTTAGCAACTTTGCTACTGCTGCTCAAATCCCGGAGAAGGGAAGAACCATAAATATTGCACGGGTTAAACATCAGAAGTCATTTTTCCCTCAGTTGTGTGGAAACTCCGATGTTTTCTGGGTTCTTTCCTATTATACCCCCATGAAAATTCAACCCTCTGTTATGGTATAATTACCATGATTGGGTGCTATATGTTATCTGGCCACTAAGCTGGGGGGGGGCTATAATGGGAAATACCCGTTAATGGGAAATAATGGGAATACCCGTTAATGGGAAATAATGGGAAATACCCGGTAAAATTTAAGACTAAGGGGGGACTGCTTCGACATTACTGCCCTAGTGTTTGTTCAGACTTTAGTCGACTTAAGTACTAGTTTTCCAGTTTCATTTATTATTAATACAAATAAAAATCAACAGACAAAATTTAATTTCAGTTTTCTTGTCTTCATCTGCTCAAAATGAAAAAAATCAAATGTTCACAACATTTTTTTGACATATTAATAAACTTGTCCCAGTTATAGGAAAAGGTAGACCAATAATAGAGCAAACCAAAAAATACAATCAACAAAAGTTTTATTTAATGATAATAAATGTAAGCCACCAAAAACTGGCATAACTCTAATGAGTCCAAAAAACACTAAAAGAGAAGCGCGGACAAAAATTTGTAGTTGCTGCAAAAACATTAGCTTCAGTTTCCGATATTTTCATGAGAGGATTTTCAAATAGTTATGTGTACGTATTTGTTTGCAAAATTGTTTTAGTGATTATAACCCCCCATTTTTTGATGAAAGGAGTACGAAAAATTACCTATTACCAATTGTACCGGTTAGATTTCAACAAAATTCTTCATTAACTGAGTGAACTAAGTAATCACGTCCAAAAAATCAGATTTTTGCCAAAATTGGCCAAGACAAAAATTGTTTTCAAACTAAAGGGGAAAGAGATTCTTTTTCTTATTTTCTTTTGTTATATAGACATTGTTTGGCCCTAGAATAACAGTTAAAGCTCAAAACAATAGATAAATTGCATTAATTCTAACGTTTGCATAAATAGCTATATTGAATATTCATGATCATTATTTTTGTGCCAGATTTTTTGAAGATATTATTTTTTCTACCTGGTTCCTAAAAGATACCCTTGCATGTGTTATGAAGGAAAATCCGACCGTTTTTTTTATTACGGCAAATAGGATTTACTTAAAAGCCATTTGGTATTCCATTTCACATAATTGAGAACAAATCTATATATCATTCTATCTCAAAATCCCCTATTCTTAACACAGCATAGATAAATATAGCAACAAAATGACCTTTCTTAAAAAATACAAAACAAAACAACGCTTCAATACAAATAACTACGCTATAATTGATTTTTTAAACATCTACATGTCTAGGAAATGTCTGTTAGTTTAGCAGTTCTCTGTTTTTTTTTCTCTGAATTTAGGCTGTGCAGTCTGAAATGTTTCTATGCTTTTTGACTGAGCATACTGGCGAAGTACACTTAATATAGACCAATCCAGTACAGGTTTTACAGCTAGATATTCATATACTGGTTCAGTACTTAAGATACTCTGTGGTGAGCCCGGGTATTTATCAAATCCGATGTCTTTAAATGAGCCAGTTCGCAGATGGCAACCCAGGTTGAGGTCCCTGACGGACTCATTATGACCAAAGATGAACGCACGACGTGGGCGTCGTGTGTTCAAAATTACATAGTCTGGAAACATCCAAAAACGCTCAAAAGTCTGAACATAAACGAACGAAATTCTGGAAATGAACGCATAAACGTCCGGACATGAACATACATAAAGTCTGGACAAGAACGAATTAATTTCTAGGGTTCCGTATGTTGCCATTGCTTTTTCAAAATAGCATCGCTTTATTTCAGCACATTGACGCCGACAGAAGTGGAAGTATAAGTGCGGATGAGTTGGAGAAAGGCCTGGCCTGTGTCGGATTCAACCAGACAAAGGCGCAGTATCAGCAACGACTCAAGAAATTCGACGTCGACAGTAAGCAATAATGCAAAACCACTGCTACCCTATTCTATGTTAACCCCCGGACCCCCCGCGCCTCCTGCGCAGTCGGGGCTCATAGACAGTTAGAACAAACAAATTTTCAAATCCTTCCTTGGTTGACGTGGTCAAAATATCACACCATTTATTTTTTGGGGGTAGAGTACCCTAGGCGCTAAACACATGTTATAGGCCATAATTTTTCTCGCCATGATTCGAGTCATATGCCCACTTTGTCGAATCATAAATCCACAAAGACGTAATTTGATTCAAATTGGGACTAATTTTGTCCCATAGCCCCCTGTATAGAGTCATAATCTGCTGTCTCGAATCATGGCACATATTTTTTAAACTATATATAATTAAACCTTTTCTAATTTTAATTTTATGAGCTAACTGAGACAGTCAGCTCATATAGCTTATCAGCATAATCCTCAAGCAAACTGAAGCAACAGTAGAACATGTGAAGATGGTGACAAAAAAACAACGTTTTTGCATAGGAAGACAAAGTTGATCCCAAAATTTGTGTACCCTACCCTAGTGATCGCCGACTTGAAGAACTTGCAAGCAACTTGGAAGCAATCTTGCAAGTGAATGCATACGGGTACCAATTTGCTCGCAAGATTATTGCAAGTGTTTCGATTCTTTTGCAAGAATCTTGCAAACTTATCGATTCGCTTGCAAGATGAATCTAAAAGCTTGTAAGATGAATCGAAAAGCTTGTAAGAATCTTGCAAGCTTCTCATTTCATATGCTCGAGAAAGGGGGCCACCAGAAAAATGGTGCGGATGCTTGCAGCAGTAAACGTGTCTTAGCTTTTGCATGAGCCTTTTTAGCTGCTTTGAAACTAGAGCCTTACTGAGCCAATTTCTGAGCTGCGTAAGGAGCGCACCTGACCTATTCGTCAAAGAAAAAATAAAGATCCTAAATAGATAAGAATTATGTGCGAAGGGGTAATATTTAAGGGCGGGGTCATCTCACTGCAGAAAGAAACAGACAAACTTATAAATGAACTTCTAAATGCTTCTTGGCTTGCAAGATTTTGAATCGGGATTAAAATTTTTTAATATTGATTTCAATTTTTGGAACTTATTTGTTAAACAATAATTTGCTTCAAAGGTGCTTGTTTAAACATTAGAACCCTGATTTAATTTTTTGCCTGGATTGATATCTTGCAAAATTTTTGCAAGAATTTTAAGTTATTGCAAATTTTAAATTCACTTATCACTAAGGTAGTAATGAAATGCCGTTTTTACCGAGGCTTATAGAGTTTATTTTTTGAACTAAAAGCGTAAAACGAACTGCTTTATTCCTTTGCTTAGCTGTTCATCAGTTTTTTTTGCTTTCATCACAACTTCTCTTTTTCAACATTTTCATTAAACATTGCGCAAGATGTGACACAAAAAAAACTAAATCCAGATTGAAAAAAATATAAAGAAATAAAAGTTTCATTGGAGCAGTGTCGCGCAACTTTGCTTTGCCCGGTTTACCGGATCATAGTTTGATACAGGTTGTCAGGTTGTCGAGCGCAAATCACAGATAGCGTTTTCCTCTTGGCGCGTTTGTCAAATAATGATTTTCTGGTTTTCTGAAATTACAGGACTTTGATTAGTTTCCCGGTTCAAGTCAACTTTTGCGATTCCTGTCAATTTTTTGTCTGAGCATCTGATTATGAACCTTTTATGTTGGCAGAACACGGTTTTTAGTTCCAGCCCTTCACCTTTATACATGTGATCATAGTTGAATAGTTTCCAACCCGTCCGGTTGTCGAGTCAAATTTGCGAATGTTTGCATGCTCCCGCAGAACAAAATCATGAACACACTTTTTTGATTTTTTTTTGCAAAAGTTTGCTCTAATTGGTTTATAATTAAACAGTATCTGATCACGCTAATTTGAACAACTATATGAATTGTATATTACCTGAACAAAAATTTAACTGATTTATGTCTGAATTTTACTCTGATTCAAAAAAAAAATTCTCTGTTTTTATATATAAAAATTTTTATGATTCAGCACTGATTCTTTATGAACGTTCGTTCGGTACGGGTCCATAATTTTGAGGGAAAATACAAATATCGCGATAAATTTAGGCATCAGAGAAAGCTTGTCCATTCTAGCTGCAGCTAGTGAAATTTAAAACCCTTGATAATTATACTCAGCGTCTAATTAATTCTGTGTTAAATTGAAAATTTGTATTTATTATATATTGTACCGAATGTTTTTTCGGCTTCTCTCAGATTATATGTTGTCTGTCTCTTATCTTATGACTTCAGTCACAGTAAAAAAATTAAGTCATGCTTTACAAGATAAATGTCCAAACTTATTAGATAGTACGCGGCAAACACTTTTCCATTAATTGCAAATCAATATTTATTCCCAATTTTGTCTTTTTACCTCTGCTATTTTTCTATTCTTACGATATGTGACTCTAATTTGTTCACTAAGAACTTCTCGCTTTAATTGAGAACAATCTAATGGTTAGAGATATTTGGAAGAATTTTCAAGAAAAGTTCTCAGCGTCTGGTGAAAAATTTAAAATCTAGTTTTTGTTGTATATTTTAGCCTCAGATCTTTACATTTTAACCTCCAGTTTCTATATTTTAAATTCTCGCACGGGAAAATCTGACACTGGCAATTTTCACTATTTAGAAACTTTATTTTAGAGACTTTAATTTGAGTTAATTTTCACTAAAATTGATGCCAAGTCCTGCAATCGGACGTCTGAGAACCAAGCTAATGAACTGAAAAACAATGTTGTGACAATCCCTTATGGCAGGATGATTTCCTTTGGATAGCCTTTGCGTCCTACTTTTCCTCGACAAAATTTCAATTATTCGTAATATTTGGGTTAATGACTTTTTTCTGACTGTAAATTTTTTGCTTGTTTGTTTTAGACAATGGAATGCTGGATTTGGTGGAATTCGCCAGACTATGTCAGGATTGCATGGCTGATTGCTCGGTTAGAAAGACTTTCACTTTCACAGTTTACAAACAATGCAGTGAAGTGAAAAAATGCACAAGCAAAACAGACATGAACAAAGTCTTAAAATCAGTTGATTCCATACTGAAACAACACACTTGACTATTAGCCCTGTGCATTACAAAAAAAATACTATTCACAAAAAAATTTTACTTCAAAATCCTTCGAGGAGACCGCTTAAACAACTCAAGCAACTCAAACGAAACAATCAAGTTAACTTCAATTTAACTTGGAAACCAATTCCTAGTCAAAATCGGGAGCGATATTGATTGGAATCTTTCATATTGAACTACTGTCTATGTGTTGCTCTGATGCAGGTGCGTAACATGTATTGTGCTGCCCACGTGATTGGTGAAACCCAAATACCAATTCCCAAATCACAAATTGCGTATAATTTGGAAAAGTCAGAAACAGGAAGCGCTTTAGCACAGGCAATTTTTTAAAAATCAACATATATCACTAAGGGCGCGAATCCCTTTATTTTATTGGAAAGATGACCAATTGCTTGGATTTCGGTAGTAATTGAAAACTGAGTTTTTAAATTTTAAAGAAAAGCTCTACTGTTTGTGAATAACATTTTTGTCGATGTTCAGTCAAAAATTGAATTTGATTTCTCTGCGTAAGAACATTCGCAAACTTTGTTACTCTCACAAAAATACGTCTTCCTGTTTAACAGTTTTCGATCAATCAAAATGTGGTTTTATGAATCCTATCAATTGTACATCATCCTATCTTAATTCAGAATATTTTGTCAATGTTTACGGGAGTATATAGCGAATAAACAACTAGTTAAGCAAAACCAACCGGAATGAGTTGATCTTCCGAACCTTGGTCCAAAAAAGCCACCCAGTCTCAGATATAAGAGATATCTGTGCTTTTGCTTTCTCCAAACAGATAGCAAAGATTTTTTTCTGCAACTGTAAAATCCTAATTCTTAGACAAAAGTTGAATATAACCTTATTATAACAGTACACACTTATTTTTTGGAGTCGAGACGATGACTTTTCGTATGGCGCTTAATTGATATTATTTTCATGTCATTATTGTTTGCAAGAAAAAGTAAATAGTTTTGATTTTTCTCTCAATTTGATTCATTATCATTAATTTATCAATCCAATGTGGCCAATTCAACTGTATGTGATCAATGCCACCGAGGATCAAAATTCACTTTAGCTCAACTAATAACATGTTCAAAACAGTAGTTTTCATCTCTGACAAAATGAGATAAGAGGAGGAGAAATAAATGCATGAGTTCAAAGTTTATGTAAAATTAAAATTGCACACATGCTAGGACGAATTATTATAAGATTTTCTGGTCTTCACTGTATCTTTATCTTGTGTTTCAATGTTGAGCCCATGAATCCACTTAGTGTAACATCAAAAATCCAACAACTGAGGTAGTACCAATCAAGAAAAAGGAGTTGCTTGGGCTTAAAAATAATTAAGTTTCAGGATAATGATTTGCAAATTTCAAAATGAAATTCTATTTTCTCAAATTTGAACAGCTAAAAAAGATTATTATTGGTTAAATCTGAAAAAAATTAGGGTATGCTACTATTTAATGAATAGCAAAGCAGATTCACGCTGATTGAAGTTTACTGTGTTGTGTGAAACATATAAAATAACCGAACACTTTCATAAGAAAAGACAACTTATTTGAGGAGTCGAGACAATGAGTGTTGACCTGACCGACGGCCTAATAGTTAAAAAAGTTTAACCTGGTTATTGTTCGTGTCGACGTTAAGTAGTTTTGCTTTTTTCTTTTTGTTCTCTATTAGAAATATATTTATTCAATGCAGAAATTCATCCAATATACTGTCAGTGCCGGGCAGCGTCGGATGTCGTTTTAGCCCCATTATTTATATAGGAAAACTCAATGTTTAATGCATTGGTGAAAGAGACTGATAGAAATAAGCAAAAATAAGAAGACGGTTTAAGATATCGGATTTAAGAAAAAGACAATAGCAATCGCTGGAAAATGTTCTCTTACAAATATAAATAAATTTGAGATGTTTTACTCAAATTTACTTCAATTTTACCTGCCTGACGATTTGGAATTTCTTCTTTTATGCAACGTTTGATTAACTTTCAGTGCAATAAAGTTTCAGCCATTTGAGCCAGGAAAATTTGAGGAAAAAATAAGCTGGATGTACTGAAATACTATTGAAATCATTGGTTAAATCATACTCACCGAAGACTTGCTGCAACCTCCTGAGCAGCCAAACATTCTATAAAATTTAAGAGAACAGAAAAATAGATAAAATATTTCAAGATAAATCTTATTATAACAGAGACAGGAACTTTATTATAACAGAACGCACCTATTTTTAGTTCAGACATCATGTGTTCATATGACCCAATAATTGAAATAATTGTTGCGTGATTATTGAATGCTAGGAAATTTAAATTGTTCGCAATTTTCTTCTTTATCATAAACATATCTATTCATATCAATTCATGCAGTATGCTGTCAATGCGACCTACAGTCGAATTTTCGTTCAGGCAATTAGGATGAAAAACTCAGTCTAACTCTGAAAAAAGAGGATAAAGGGAGGAAAAGTAGGCAGATGGTTCAAGATTACTAAAAAATGATAATCGTAGGCAAATTGCAAAATGTTCCATTTTGTACAAGGAGAATATCATTTAACATGATCTGAATTTCACTGATGCTAACAGCAATTTTTGTAAATTTGATGCTTTACAATATTGTGACATTTGGGGCATTTTGATTGACATAAGAAATCCGCTGAATGAGTTTAGGAAACTCATGAATGAAATGAGCTGCATGCTCTGAACAACATAAAGAACTGATAAGACGACAGCTTGCTATTACGGAGATAAGTTGAACTCGTAGAATTATGACCAAGATGCTCTCCTACCTATTTTTATGACTTTTTGATGCTCCGTAATATGTTCCATAGGTTTCCCGCTTTTTCACCCCTATTTATTTAACCCCATATCATTTAACCCCGATTTATTCACCCCCTATCATTTAACCCCTCTATCATTTCACCCCGATTTTAATCTTTTGTAAAATAAGGACTATTTAACTAGCAATATAATCATTTGGCCATGCCTTAGCGGCCCGTGGGACTTGATATGAAACTATCACAACCAAACATGGGATTAAGTTATTGACTTAATTATGACAAAATATGCCTTTAATGTCGACTCCTAATTGGCGGGATGAAATGATAGAGGGGTGAAATGATATAGGATGTTCCATAAAGTTGTTTGATTAACAGATCCCGGGAACAAAAACGCTGAGCTGATTGGTGTTAGAGATCTCGAGAAATACATTTATGATTAATTTGGATAAAAGTTGAAGACATTCAAGTGTTTGCGTTGCTTAGGATAAAACCCAACGTGAAAAACTACTCACAGCCCTGAAGACATTCGACAAAAAGAATGTCGGGTATCTCACAGCAGAGCAAGTCGTGTAAGTAGTCACATTGCACACAATTATGTATACATCATCGGTATATCATAATAAAATAGTAATCAAATTTATTGGACCCCAAGGGGAAGGGAATTTTTTTCCGTTTGTGCCCCCCCCCCCCAGAAAAAAAATCACGTTTACACAGTAAACCATTATGTAAAAATATATAACATGCCCATTTTGGGGTGAATATAACAGCCACACAATGAGCAGTGAGGCAAAAGTGGAAAATATCGAATGGAGAATATACAGAGATAATAGCGGTTCTTTTTTTCTCCCGCTAAACCCAGTTAGCCATTTTTTATTTGACAATTTTTTTGCACCTTTATAGCACATACACGGATTGTAGTCTAGCCCCCACTTCTTATTAATTCGTGCAAACCGTTATTTCGAAGAACAAAGTAGTTTACTCTATTCGATACCAGACGGTCAAGTAGCAAGATAACCATCCGTTTTGGACTTGGCTTTTCACGAACCCAATGAAACGGACCTGGAGTTTCATTCTCTCGCGGAATATGACTCGTTACAAAAGATCTTCTATATTTTAAACTGTCATAGTTGCCTCCTATTATAGCTTTTTTGCGTATTTTGTATTATTTCTGTTGGTATATTAAACAAGGAGTCTCGGTAACATGTGGTTGCACATAATGTTCCTACCCCGATCACCCTAATTTTTTGTTTAACTTTCTACCAAATGAAGCAAAAGAAAAAAGAAATTTTACAGAATATGTTAGGGGGTCTATTCAGGTGCAACTACTGTGAAAATGGACCAGTACTGGATTCGAACCAGCATCTCTTACTTGCAAGCCTAGTGTGCTACCGAATTACACCAACTGGTCTTAAGCTCTCGAACTTGGGCGTCTCTTTTAACCCGTTCTTACGTTCTTTCTTGTTCCTCAAGGCTTCATTTCTCTAGCCAAGTATACGTTGAACAAGCTTATCTTATGCACAATTTACATTAGGTTGTTCTCTTTCAACCTTCTAACAGAATAGCTAACACTGAATTAACTGAATTAACTCAGGTGATCCAGAAGAATGACAGACATGTATTCCAGTGATGTTTATACTAATGAGGTTAGTTTTTCAATTCTCTGAAAGGGAGAAAAATTAAATTGTTTCTTGTTAAATTTCCCATTGAAAAACCCATTTTATTAAGCAAAAACTAGATTTTGAAAGCACAAAAATCAAATTCTCTCCGATAAAGACCACCAAAAATGTCATTCTTTCAATTGTTGTTATTACCACATGGATATTATCACATAACAATAATCGAGGAGTACTACGAATTACATAAACAGCAGGACAAGTACTGAAACACAATCCAAACAGCTAGACAAAATAAAGCCATCAAAATCAGCATCATAAGAACATTGCGTTAAATAAATCTTAATTTTTTCTCATTTTCTGAGAATCTTAGTGATGCCTGATTCATTCATATCCAAGAAGATGTTCTATAGTTGTTAAGACTACGACAATTAAGAAATCAAATTGGTTAATTTTAGCTCAATTAAATGTCAATGAGTGGAAAAAATATTTAATTTTACTTCATCAGAGGGACTTGCAGAGATGAGAATAATAAGAATGAATGACAAGACAGCAGAGAATTAAAAAAAATGGCTCAGCTTAAAAAATAAAATCCTTGAGTTTTGATGAAATTAAAAAGTGCCCAAGTTGTTAGAACCATTAGATATGGAATCAGAAGACATTGGATAGAGTCCAAATACACTGTTTACTGTTTTGTTCCATTGGAATTCCAATGAGACCTGACGTTAACGCGAATATATGTCGGGATAAGAAAAAAAAACTACCACAAAAATGGAAAAAAACTAAAAAATTAAGTTATTTCATAAGAATACGCAGTGATAAACTCATAGAAAACTAAAACTATTAACGGTAAACTAAATAAAAGTTGTTTATAACTCATTGGAAAACCAGTAGGACACAGTTGTCAGGATACAGACTCCCTGATCAAAAACAAAATGATCAGCAAAGGGGGGCAAGACACAACATTTCACTATTGATTTGTGATACCGCAAAGAGTTAAAATCATAATAAGCAGAAGCTATCAATTACCAACTTTAAGTGCACCTCCCCTTTGACCGTAGCATCGGGTAATTAGTCTACTGACCTTAAGAGGAATGATTTCCACGCCAGGGTTAACTAGAGCATCGGTGCAAAGACCAGCTGGCGTCCAACTTTTTGAGATGTTGTGTTCCAGGGCCTCAAATCTCTCTGTATCTCAACCATTTTTCGGAACAAGCTGAGCAAGTCTTGTCTGGACCAAAAATGTAGTTTAGTCACTTTTTTCTTTTAAACACTGCGATCACAGTTGCAACACTACTCTGTGATTTTAGTTCTGTGACTATCACTACATCTGTCTTGTCTGGACCATACACATTATTTCCTACTAGAAGATTTTAATTTCAGATACTAGCTGTGCGCAGGGATCACACATAGTTTTTTCTTCCAATACTCACCAAAAATCAGTGAATACAGTGTAGCATTAATCCCAAGCTCCCTAACATCTCAGCCATACTAACCCTGCGTTCGCAGCCTACTAACAATGGTTTCATGTCGATTAGAGTTCACGAGAAACTTTAATTGGCGTCTAGCCAAATCACTACTAAATGATCAAAACTTCACCTATTAGTCTCGGTTTCACTTTTGTTACATTGTTGACTTTCGAATCCGTTAACTTTGACCATCTTTCGCTCATTGGAGACGTTTCCAACAGATAGAAGTCAGCGAGAACTTTTGTTCACAGGGTCCCACTAACAACCACTTTTGCTCCCTTCTTTAATGGGCGCTAGTCTATGCACTGTCTCAACACCTCACATCTCAGACTCTTGCCTGCGCTGATGTGAATCGGACTGGCAAGCAATTCCTTAGAACTTATTTATTTTAAGTCCAAGGTGGCTTGCTCAGGGCTCAATCCTCAGACTGCTAGCTTAGCGAACTTCCACTAACTGAGCTAGTGGCAGTTACCTTAATAAGGAGCCAGTTGGATCAATTGTTTATAAAACTGAGTTGGAAAACAGCAAAAGGAGAAAAAATAAGGCAACATCCAAATTTTCTTGTTTTTAATTTTAAATCCGACATAGTTAAAGTTTTGAAAACCCATAAACTATCAGCAATAAACATTAGTTTTTTGTTTATATCTTTCTGGAAAACCATTAAGACCTGTAATTGACAATGATCAGAATAAAAAAAGAGCACGTATAAAATTTCTTCATTATTTTATTAGATCATATGGTGATTAACTCAAAAAACCTGAAACCTATCCACTGTAAATTTTCAAATATTTGCTTATACGCCACCAAAAAAACCAATGGAACTTGTTGTCGATGACATCAAACTTATATGCTAATAATGCCAAATCTATTTTGGACAATACTCAAAACTTCAATAATAATTTGTAAAGACAGATATGATGAAAGCACCTTTGACGTTTGGTTACGTTTGGTTAGAAAAAAACACGAGCATATATTTCCTACCTCCACCAGAGTCTGACACAAGAAAATCCCTTCACTTCTCAGCTTAGGGCAAAGATACAGATTATAGTATAACTACATTATTTAACGTATTATGCATAATTTTGAATCAAATTGCTTTTTTCCTTGATTTTCAACGCCCTTGCATAATTCTTGCAGGAATGAGTTTGTATGTTTTTACTGCAGCATCGGCTGGCTTGGACTCCGGGTATTCAAATTTGGCTTGGTTTTCTCAAATTTTCTAATAGATACAATCAGCAGCTGCCTTTTTGTCCCATAAACAATTTTTATTGCAAACATTGGATCGTTTCCGTTTGTGACACCCCAAATTTAGTGCGATGTTTGCACCCTTCAGACGCACTTGCCATATTTTTACATAATGATTTGCAACGTAATTGCACGTGCTCTATATCGGTGGTAGGGTACTGGTGTGTACGCAATATCCCAAATATTGCGTGGTAGTCGAAATTTGCTTTGCCAGTTAATCATTCGTTTTTGTAATTTTTTTTGCCAAATGTACCAAAAGTGTTTCAAAGTTTTTTAAAAAAGTTTTGATACATTCAGTATATCTCAAACCTATTTTTAACAAAAGAATGCACTGAAAATGCATCGAAAATGCACCAAATGTACCAAAAAATTGTTTCAAAGTTTTAAAAAATGTTTTGATGCATTCAGTATATCTCAAACGCACTTTAAAAAAAGAATGCACTGAAAATGCATCGAAGCCAAGACCTAGGACGTCTTGTCAATTTGTGCCTCAAACTGCTCATCTTAAAAAATTCTTAATAGTCATATTAGGCCATATTTTATTCTTAATAATCATACTAGGGTATTATATGATTTCCATGAACTCTTGGTAATCATTCAAGAATCATATAAAAAGTTCAAGGCCTAAAAATGTACATTTTCGTTTACTTTAAATCGAAGTTGAAAATTTTTCTGAAAATCATTCAAGATCGTATATGACACATAAAACATTAAATGGCGTCTCGTATTTGCGTATAATGTGGTCATAAGTCATATTAAATTTTTGTTTTGCATTTGCAATCCGTATTTGATTCTCTGTGTGCGCTAAAAGAATATTTTTATAATTTGATTATATTCACAAAATGAATTTGATGCTACTTATATATGAACATTTATAGGTATTAACTGGTTTCAGAGAATTTCAAAATTTTAGTTATCTATATAGACTTACTTTTGCATTTAGTTCCCAACTTTGCAAATAAATATCTTTCGGCAGATCACAAAATGATGACGGGGAATCAAGTAAGTGATGCTTTACCAAATAAAATTTGAAAAAATAATGGTAATGAGATTTACGAAAAATAGATGTATGATTCTTGGTAATCATCCTAGGTTCATATATGATTTCTGGGTAATCATACAAGGATCATGTATGATTTTCAGTAGTCATATAAGGATCTTGCTGGGAAATACCTTATGATTTGTATGACATCATATATGATCCTTGTATGGCTCCTAAGAAGTGGCGACCCGGGACTAGATTACATATATCTGCTCATGTTAAGGTCCCAGACCATAGCTACTTCTAATCAGGGCACTTTCAAGAGCAGAGGTTGAAAATTGTGCCCAAAATTACAGGGTTTGGATCTCCTTTTGAATGCACCGAAGTCTAGACATTGGTCTGAATTGAGTCTGCTCATAGGTCGCTTTGTTCCTGGTTTAATCAGAGCAAAATTCAAGGGCATTTCAAAAATTTGAGGGCAGAAAAGTCTAACCAGAGATCGCTTTTGTCTATGACCTGGGATGGTCTAATCAGAGGTCGTTTTCAATGGGATCTCAAGCAGCGTTCCTGGTTGCCACTTCTTAGTAGTCAAACAAGGATCAGGTATGATTTCATAAAAATCATAACGAATTTCCTAGTATGATCCTTGTATGATAAATCAAGTAAAATTCATGCAATTTCTCTTGTGCTGTTCGCGTGAACAACCACGCAATTTTTTGTGTGAAAACAAACGAAACATTGGCTGAAAACACATGAAAATTTCACGACTTTTACATGATTTATTGTGTGAATCACACGAAAACTCCTGAAGTGGGACCCGAGAGCATCGTGTAACTTTTCTGGTGTAAATTTATCGTGTGTCTCTTTTAACGCGAGAAATTGGATAAAAATACACGATTTTTACGCAAATTGTACATTATTTCTCATGTAACATTTGTTATTTGGCCAAAGAAACGCGCTTTCAATACGATTTGTGGCCCTAATTGAGGATTTCATGAATAAGGATTATAAGGAAAACGATCGAATGCAATTTTTATAAAAAATGTAAAGAGAATTACCCAGGCGGTCAATTTTATGGGACAGCCTGATCAAAACTTCATCATTATAGAATACAACTGATCATTATTTTGGCCCAGTTTTCCTGCAAAAGAAAACACGGAAGCCAGACCAAAAGTTCAACATTAAAAATACAACTGGGAAATGTATATGAACCTAGTATGATTACCAAGAATCAGATATGTTTTTTCCATAAAAATTTTTGCCAGTTATGATTTTTTTAAAAAAATTTTCATTCGGTAGGGCATCAACTGATTCCCCGGCATCACTTTGTGATCCGCCAAAGAACCCTAACGTAAAATATTATTTGCAAAGTTGGGCACTAAATAAAACAGTAAGTCCAAATAGATAACTAATGTTTTGATATTCTCTCAAGCAGCGTGGCTCATTTTTAGGCAAATCTTGGCTGAACTGGGAAATGAAAAGATTGGACTGGAAGATGCGAAAATTATTGTGAAGGAAGCAGATAAAAACAAAGATGGAAAACTGCAAATTGAGGAATTCGCTGACTTCCTGCTTCAGGATTCACCAGTTCAGAAAAAGGGAGGCAAAAAGTAGTTCAAATTTGGAATGGACACATTCGTATTAGGAACACATTTGTGTAGTATGTTGGGTTGATTGAATTAAATTCTATATCTGTAATCAATTATTATTTTATTCCGAAGGATTTTATGTAGACTTTTGTAACTTTAGGTTATATAAAATTTTAAGTTACATTGTATGTAGACTGCCCTGTACTGCACTGATGACAGTGAGACCCGGGTGGATGTCTCAGCGCTAGAAACCACTAAAAAGTTTGTAAGCATTACAATTAATGTGTTTGCCTTAAAAAAGAGCAATTTTTAGCGCTTAATACTTTCACTGCAATCACCGCTAAGAGATGTAGGCTCATCGCCTTGAAAAAACTTATTTTCACTTATTCACAAATGTTACATTATTTATCTGAAAAACCTCAACCAGGACACGAATGCAAATTATCAAATTACATTCGAGGCTATGACCACAAATGAACGCAAAACTTGTGGACGTGACGTAGATAATGTCGCAGAGCCGAAGACTGTAGACTGTTTATAAAAGTCGAAGAATGAACTCAACTGAGTTGAATCTTGAGTCCAATTTTGTATCACAACCACTCACAATTCTTAACAAGTGCAGATTTGATTTTCTACTTTAATTTTTCGCCTTTTTGAAACCGTTCACTTTTATTACTCATTAGTTTATATTTCACATAATTGTTTGAACAACTTTTTTTTTAAAAGTGGGAAGTATAATATGCGACGCTGGCTTTTTTATTTAAAGAAATTTTACTTTTTGTTTACGCATCGTACGAAAAAAGAGAGACCATTTTTAGCCCGCAGGATCTAGTTTTGATTTGTTTGATTTATATAAAAAATTATCAGAAACTTGGAAAAAGGGAAATCTTCAAAATCATGAAGCAAAACTTGAGAGGCAAAAAACATCGCCTTTTTTTTTGGGGGGGGGGGGGGGGAGATCTCGTTGAATTTCAAGATAAAAACAAACGGAAGAACATCTAGTTACATTCGTTAGGTTAAAAGAGATTTTTCAAGCGCTTCTTTAAAATTTCGAGATGTAAAACAAATTTTCAAGCTAAAAATTAGCAATTTAATGCAAGACAGTTTCCAAAAATTCCATTACAAATGCTTTACTATATGATAGAAGGTTTACAAATAATAATTTTTTTGTTTTTTTCTCAAAAATTTGTATTTTTTTTTTAAATTTTCTGCACAAAATCATCTCAAATTCATCAGAACTAACCATTTGGGTACTCGCAAAACCTTGAAGTAGTACATCATGAAAGACACATTCTTTATGAAGTAAACACAAGGAAACCTTTTCTTATTGGATTGTCACTTTAAAAAATTTAGTAGGCATATTCAATTTTGTTTGAAAATGAGGAAAAGATTTTTTAATTCTCTGTTTTTTGAAATTGATTGCTGAACTGAGTTTTTCCAGTGATTGACCGTTTCTTTAAGAAGAAAAAAATCAAAATGTTCATAGAATTTGAAATTACTCATATGAGAAACAAACGTTTCATTAGATGAAAAAAAACTTTTCTTTTTTTCAGTTCAAATAAAAATTATTAAATTTTCTTTTGTCTCTAAAAGAAGCTCTTTTCTAAAAAAGTGAAAAGTCCCAAAGCCAAACTTACTGGTAACAATATTAAATTCAAGTTCAGCCTCCGCAAAGTTAACCTCAACAGAACTGAATTGGAGATATTAAGAGCAGCTTTAACGTTCCCTTACAAATTAGGCACGTTCCCTTACAAACTACGACAGAGTGCAAAAAATATCATAAACTTTTAAAAAATGGAAAAACTACTTAAGTTAGATAAAATTGCGGTTTGAAAAATAATGACATGTTATTCTTATTTAATCTCTTTCTGAATCTCTGAGATTTTTTGCGAGATTTTTTTAAAAAAAAAATTAATAGGTCAATTATGATCCTGAATTATCCATATAAGAAAATAATGTTATGAAAATTTCAAAAAATCATTTCATATTTGAGCGTCAGTTTCACGAATACCGATACAATTGCCTCAATAAGTCCTGTTTTAGGTTTTGAAATATCCATGCCTAGTTTAACAATGAGGATATAATTGAATGCTGATGAACATTGAGTAAAGATCAGATGCTAAAAAGAAATTCTGAAAAAGTTTTTTTGTTTCAAGAACTTTATAAGTGTGTAGTTGTTTGTTTCTGTGTTTAAGCAAAAATGTGAGAGTGTATGTACGGGTATGCATTTTTTGAAGTGTTTGCTCTGTATGTACATCAGAAAGAGAGAGAGAGAGAGAGAGAGAGAGAGAGAGAGAGAAAGACACACACACACACACACACACACACACACACACACACACACATACACACACGCACACACACACACACACACAGAGAGAGAGAGAGAGAGAGAGAGAGAGAGATAACGAGAGAGCGAGAGAAAGGGAGAAAGAGAGAATCAGTCTGAGTTTGATAGTTATTCTTTTTGAAGTTGGACACAAAGAGAGGCAGAATGCCAAGAGTTGTCAGAAATTCTGGCGAAAATAGAAAAGTGGCTTATTTTTTTTGCCAAAAATTTTGGAAAATTTTAAAACAAAAAAATGTTTTGTAGTTGTTCGCGATAATGATACATCAGCAAGTTCTCAAAAACTTTAATTGTCCCATTATACTCTTGAAATATCAAAATTTCAAGGTTAAACATCAAAATTACAGTTACCCAGTTACCGATGCAATCGCCTTAAGAAACACATGCGCAGTTAATTAGAAAAAAAACAAAGCAGACTTAAATGATCATTGCCGAACCTTGAGTATTCACCAGTTTTCAAAAAGAAAATTAATTTTTTCTGGTGTTGGGATTTGTATGGGATTTGTTTGTGTAATGTGTGTGTGTGTGTGTTTGTAGCGGTTTGTTTGTGTAACATGTCTGTGTGTTTGTACTGCTTCCATGATCTCTATGTTCTACAACACTCAAATTGTACTAAACATCTTTCTAGAATTTGTTGAAGAAATTTTGTTTTTGTCCGCCGGAAAAAGTCGGCATTTTTTGGTTACTAAAGTACAAGAAATATAGTCCAAGGCACATAAATTGTTTTTGGCTACTCCCAACAGTTTCACTGACAGAACTTAAAAGGTGTTATTTCTTGTTTGTTGTCAGAAGATGTATGTTGGAACATTCTGTCCTAGAGACACAATTGCACCAGCCAATTGTTACAAATTCAACCTCAATTTCACACCGCAATACTAGCGTAATTGAACCAGTATTCTCGACATAGCTTTTTCATCCATTTTGTTTTAAATTATTAGAGGTAAAAACAAAAATTATTCTAAATGCACTGTATAGGACTGTACCATATAATAAACCGTTCCAGCACCATAGTTGAAGTCCAGTCAAAGTCTTTTCATGAGCCCATCGTTTAATTGTCATACAACACGAAACATTTTAATCAAAAATCCCTAAGTCCTAAATAAGAACTTTTCTTGAAGCTTAAGCATGAGATGTTGTGTCACCCGTTAAGTCAAAACTTGTAGAGGTGTATCGCTTTTTCACCGTATCGCCAACAATACTTCAAAACTTCTAGTCACATATTTAAGGGCTTAGTTAATGTTTCCGGTACCACAAACTGCAAACAGGAAAGCTAGCCAAATTGTCCCTTTTTGAAGCGAAAATAGCTGAATTTTATTTGAAACGACCACGAGCTCTTAGATTCCAGGCAGAGTAAGACCACAAATATGACTAACTGATTGCGTGTTATATATAGGTGTAGCTCAGAGTAAATTTATCAGTTGCCTTCATGTCTTCAAGTTTGAAATGAACGCAATATATAGGAAAAGAAGAAAAGCAAGTCAAAATTTCAATGGATTAAAGAAGAGGTAAAAAATAATAATAGGTCCATAGATAAACTATATTGGGGAAAAACACTTTCTCAGGACTGGGAAAATTTTTGTATTCGGTTTCCTGATATCTGTTTATCTGTTTTTTAAAAGCTATTGAACAAACTATGTTTGCGTCTGCATCAATTTTTTTGGGAACTGAGGACTACAGGCAACTTAGAGCTCTACTAATAGCAAAAATCAACATATAAAATATAAAACCGAATACAAGCTTTTTTGTCTAATTTTTCACACAATTATTTCTAATTTCATCAGAACTAACCATTTGAGTATTTGCAAACCCTTGGAGACGTAAAAAGCGTTTTCATCAAAGGGACATCAGATCAACCACAACCTTCATTCATTTAAACAGAAAGGAAAAACAGTTCTCATCTTTCTTTTACTCATTATATTGTCACAGCAAACATTTTGAACTAATTTCCTGTAATATAATGAAAAACAAATGAAAATTAGAGTTGAACAGTTTATGGTTTGTTATAATTTGAAAGAATAAAAAAACGTTTACTTTTTCCAGTTCAAATGATAATTACAAAATTTAAATTTGTCTTGAAGAAAGCTCTTACTTAAAGGATTGAAAGGTCCTTAACTCAAATTTACTGGAAACAATGTTAAATTCAAGGTAAACCACAACAAAATTGAATTAAAAAAGATAACAGCAGCTTCAGTGTTCTTTTACATATCAGTCAAACCTATGGCAGAGTTCAAAAAATGTCAGAAAAAAACTAAAAAAATGGGAAAAGATTACATAAAATAGAAAAAAATTGTTAGAAATTACGGTTTTAATTATGATAACAACCAAAATTGTGCTTTTTGAATCCGGTTTTTGGGACATCTGTGAGTTTTTTTGATAATAAACCAATAAGTTGATTATACTCATGATTCATCCATTTAATAAAAATTGTTATCTAAACTTCAAAAAAATTCATCTTAAATACTAGCGTCACTTTCACGAATACGACACAATCGCCTCAATAAGTCCAATTTTAGGCTTTAAGAAAAACAAGACCTAGTTGAACAATGAGGACCTAATTGAACAATGATGAACATTAAGTAGAGATCAGATGTCATACAGAAGTTCTAAAAACGTTTTTTTTTGTTGCGAGAATTGTATTTGTGTGTGTGTGTTTTTGTTTCCGTGTGTATATGCGCATTTGTGTTGCATGGATGTGCATTTTGTGAAGTTTTTGCTACATGTGTAAATAAGCAAGAGAGAAAGAGAGAGGGGGAGAGAGAGAGAGAGAAGAGGAACTTTTGTGGGAGAATTTTCGTCTTTTAAAAGTTTACTCAAATAAAGGCAGATTGCAGAAACTGTCAGAAATCGAGATGAATTTAAAAACCACTTACCAATGGCTGTGCGTTGCGGCTTTGTCTATGTTCAATACTGAAACCAAGGGTTTTTAAAACGCTGTTATTACACGTCTGCCTCATAAAATTCAAATTTAGTTTGCTATAAAAACAATCGATACATAAACGAATGCTGGAACAATTTGAGTAGAGATCGGGTTCAAAAAAGTATAATTTTTTTGGTGGCGAGTTCAAAATTTGTTGTTTGTGTACGCAATTTTTTGTCAGTGTATGTATGATTGTGCATTTTGTAATGTGTCCGTCATGTTTGCGCAAATGAGACAGAGAAAAGGAGAGTCAGTGTGAGAGAGATAGAGCCTTAAATAGTTGAACACAAATAGATTCAGAGTAGAAAAACTGTCGGAGAACAGAAAACTTTGGAGAATCACTTGAGATTTAATGTCAATTGAGCTCTAAATGTGTCCAATAGCCAATTTTTTTTTAAACTTCGTTGATTACACGACTACCAGATTTTGTAAAATTTATGTTCCCTTTACGCTCATGAGACATCAAAAATGAGAAAATATTTTGAGGAACTTTAAAATTACCGTTTTTGTTTTTAGCGTAAGTTCTAAAATTACCAAAAAATCCCTCTATTCAGGAATTATACAGCAGTTTTTTGAGAATAAACAATCAGATGTAAAAGAATGGCAAAGAACCTTGAGTATAAATCAGAGGACAAACAATCATGCCAAAAAACTTTGGTGTCTCGGTTTGCATTTGTGCGCGCGCGCTTTTGTGGAATTAAAAATGTCTTTGTGTTTGTTATGTACATGCCACTTTTAAAAGGGACAGAAAATTAGTTTGAGTTTAATAGTTAGTTTTTCTTTCATACCAACGTATTTAATAAGTACAGTTGAAACGTTGGTCAAAAAGACAGGCAGAATTCTAAAAGCTGTCAGAACTTTTGACAAAAAAGAAAAGTAACTTATCGATCGCTAAAAACTGCTAGAAAACAAGTGAAACTAATAAACTTGTTTTTTAGTCGCGTCAATGATATATCAGGGGGTTTTAAAAGTTTTTGTTTCCCATTATGCTCATGAAACAGCAAAATTGAAAAAAGTTCTTTTCAAAATTCAGAAATTTACTTTTCAACGTTTAGTGTCAAATTTACTATTACTGACCCATCAGTTTGAAAAATTCACGCCAAGTTTCGTTAGAATTAAAACAACGAACACCTGAAGGAACAGTGATGACCAATTTCCAAAATCAAAATTAATAATTTTTTTGGTGCTGGGCTTTGCGTGGCATTTGTTTGTGTAATGTGTGTGTCTGTTTGTTGGGGGTTTGTTTTTGTAATGGCTGTTTGTTTGTTTGTGTTTGCATGTGTTTCCGGTGTCTCTATGTCTTAGCACGCTCAAATTGCATTACACTTTTCTCTGGAATCTATTCAAAAATTTTTGCTTTTATCTGCCGCACTTTTCTTGGTCCAAACACTACAAGTAAAATTTTCCATTGCACATAAATTGCTTTTGGCTACCCCCCCCCCCCCCGCAGTTTCTCTTGCAACAATTTAAATGTTTTTTATTTTGATGTAGATATAAACAATGTTTACTTCCAAATTCGTTGTATAGAGAGAGAGAGAGAGAGAAAGAGAGAGAGAGAGAGAGAGAGAGAGAGAGAGAGAGAGAAAGACACACACACACTCACACACACACACACACACACACACAGACACACACACAGAGAGAGAGAGAGAGAGAGAGAGAGAGAGAGAGAGAGAGATAACGAGAGAGCGAGAGAAAGGGAGAAAGAGAGAATCAATCTGAGTTTGATAGTTATTCTTTTTAAAGTTGGACAAAAAGAGAGGCAGAATGCTAAGAGTTGTCAGAAATTCTGGCAAAAATAGAAAAGTGGCTTATTTTTTTTGCCAAAAAAAATTTTGGAAAATTTTAAAACAAAAAAATGTTTTGTAGTTTTTCGCGATAATGATACATCAGCAAGTTCTCAAAAACTTTAATTGTCCCATTATACTCTTGAAATATCAAAATTTCAAAGTTAAACATCAAAATTACAGTTACCGATGCAATCGCCTTAAGAAACCCATGCGCAGTTAACTAGAAAAAACAAAGCAGACTTAAATGATCATTGTTGAACCTTTTCAGCCAGTTTTCAAAAAGAAAATTAATTTTTTGGTGTTGGGATTTGTATGGGATTTGTTTGTGTAATGTGTGTGTGTGTTTGTTGCGGTTTGTTTGTGTAACATGTCTGTGTGTTTGTACGGCTTCCATTATCTCTATGTTCTACAACACTCACATTGTACTAAACATATCTTTCTAGAATTTGTTGAAGAAATTTTGTTTTTGTCCGCCGGAAAAAGTCGGCATTTTTTGGTTTCAAAAGTACAAGAAATATAGTCCAAGGCACATAAATTGCTTTTGGCTACTCCCAACAGTTTCACTGACAGAACTTAAAAGGTGTTTTTTCTTGTTTGTTGTCAGAAGATGTATGTTGGAACATTCTGTCCTAATAAACCGTTCCAGCACCATAGTTGAAGTCCAGTCAAAGTCTTTTCATGAGCCCATCGTTAAATTGTCATACAACACGAAACATTTTAATCAAAAATCCTAAGTCCTAAATAACAACTTTTCTTGAAGCTTAAGCATGAGATGTTGTGTCACCCGTTAAGTCAATACTTGTAGAGATGTATCGCTTTTTCACCGTATCACCAACAATACTTCAAAATTTCTAGTCACATATTTAAGGGCTTAGTTAATGTTTCCGGTACCGCGAACTGCAAGCAGGAAAGCTAACCAAATTGTCCCTTTTTGATGTGAAAATAGCTGAATTTTATTTGAAACAACCATGAGCTCTTAGATTCCAGGCAGAGTAAGCCCACAGCAAAATTGACTAACTGATTGCGTGCTATATATAGGTGAGGGCTCAGAGTAATTTTATCAGTTTTCTTCATTTCTTCAAGTTTGAAATGAATGCAGTATATAAGAAAACAAGAAAAGCAAATCAAAATTTCAATGGATCAAAAAAGAGGTAAAAAAATAATAGGTTCATAGGTAAACAAAATTGGGAAAAACAATTTTTTCTCAGGAATGGGAATTTTTTTATATACGTTTTTTCTTTGTTATCTGTTTATTTGTTTGTTAAAAACTATTGAACAAAACCATTTTTGTGTCTGCATCAATTTTTTTGGGAACTGAGGACTACAGGCAATTTAGAACTCTAAAGATAGCAAAAATCAACATAGAAAATATAAAACTAAATACAAACTTATTTTTTGTCTAATTTTTCAAAAATTATTTTTAAAAGGTGTTTTTTATGTATAATGTCAGGAGATGTATGTTGGAACATTCTGTCCTAGAGACACACTTGCACGAGCCCATTGTTATAAATTCAACCACGATTTTACTGCAAAACCAGAGTAATCCAACCGGGATTCTAGAGATAGCTTTTTTATCCATTATGTTTTAAATGAAGAGAGGTAATAACAAAATTTACTCTAAATTCACTGTAAACGACTGTACCATATTATAAACATTTCAAGCATCAAAGTTGAAGTCCAGCCAAAGTCTTTTCATGGGTCCCACATGGTCTTGTCACAGAACACACAACTTTTTAAGTCTTAGATGTTTTCTCACTTGTTAGGTAAACCATTGAAAAATTTGAACTAAAAGTGGAGAAAACTTTGTTGCATCTGTTTCCACCAATAATTGGCAACAAGAACTTCGGCCGTGAGTTTTATAGCAATAAACGGTCGAAGATTTTGCGTAAAAACGCAAGTTTGTATACTAAGTGCTTTTTCAGCGCAATGGAAAATAAATTCAGTTTCAAAGTCTATATCTTAATTTTCAACGTTTATATCTTAAGTTTTGGATGCAAGTCAATACTTGTAAAGATGTATCGCTTTTTTAGCGGATCGCCAACAAAATTTCATTTTTTGTAGTCTCGTATTTAAGGACTTTGTTAATGTTTCCGGTGCCAAGAACATCAATCAGAAAAGCTAAGCTAATCATCATCGATTGCAGTGAAAATAAAACCAAAAGACCTTCAAGTGAAATGACAATGCGCACTTAGATTCTTGGCAAAGCAAACACTAAGCAAATTTGACTAATAGACTGCGTGCGAAACGTAAGTAAACACTCAAAATAAAATTATCAGTTGACAAGATGTCTTCAAATTTGAAATTAACGCAAAAATATAAGAAAACAAGATTAACAATTCAAAAAAACTTTAGTCGATCGGAAAGAGAGGTAAGAGAGGACTCATAAATCCACAGGAAAGCTATTTTGGGTAAAGTTTTTTCTAGAGACCTAGAACAAGTGTGGGAGTGATATGAAAGGCTTTTTAAATAATCAGATTCATGCTTAAGTTGAGCGAGGTTCAGTTCTTTGACTGGGCAGCCTATAGCGGTCTAACAATAGCGCCCCTATCTCATAATTTTAAATGATTTAGTTAATCTTTTCGTCTGTTTTCTAACAGTTTAGTTCCCCTACTTTAATCTTGGCTGATGACATTTGTAAAAACCACTTTAATTAAAACTTATTAACTAAAATTATTAGAAAACTGAATAAGGCATCAGTTGACATGCTCTTTCAATTTCAACAAAACATTGATACTTAATTTTAAATCAAATAACTCGAACAATCCATCAGCTAATAACTGACTTATGAGCCAAAGTCTAAAACAACAATAACTCCAAGCTTCTGACGCGATCAATAATGCAAATTATGCCAATTAAATTTAATTCGACTTCGGCGACTATTCGAGCATCACTCTCAATAGCTCTGGCAAATTTAAAGGCAGCGCCACATAAAAATATCGCAAGAGTTTTCTGTTCTTCAAAACCGGAACCAATTGCCGACAACCCGTCATTAACTTTCTCGTGGTTAGAAAGATCTCCGATGCGCTTATAGTAAGAGCCAATATTATATTGAATCGAGCAAACAATTTTTCTAGCGCAAATTAAATATGACACAAGAAATTCAATTTTCACTACTGCTATTTGTTGATTTACATCATTCCAATGAAGCTAATGCCATAATTCTCTGGCGCTTTAAGTGAAACCAAACATTTTGTGAAGAGCAAGGCGGCCGACAACTCGATACTTACTTAAACCTTTGCCGAATTTTTGTTTCCAGGTCTTTTATTTGCAAAATGTGTTGAGGGGATTAATTGTTTCCAGGCATAGACACAGGGCTTAGTTGCTTGCTCTATAAGTTGAAAACACACCAAACACACAAAAGAGAAATGAAAACCAAAAGTATCACTTTTCTTTCTAAAATTATTAATAGATGCCCCTCCAGTTAATGCTGCTACTACCAATTCTGATATTCCTTTAACTTAGGGATCCACTGCGGTGACCAAAATCTAACTTTGTTTTCGGCTTTTTGAATTCCTAGAAAAGGAGGGATAGACAACTTTTCCGACCCAACTTGTAAACATTCTCCCCAAATTAGGAGATTCGATGAACTCCTGATTTCTTTCTTTTATAATGGACGATAATGACTACGGGCAAGTTCTACGTTTCAATAAGCCTCGTGCACATCGTTGCATGCAACAATTTTTACAGAAAGCAATTTTGTTTAGAGCCTCCTGAGTTTCTTAATGTCGTTAATTTGATAGAATTGTGTTATCAACATCAGTTGCTTAACAATCAATTTTCTTGTGTTCTTGTTAAGCATCAGGAAACTGTGTTACTTTAAGGTATGTATATTTCACGAGAGAAATAAAGGGACTTCTTGTGATTTTTACAGTGACTTTCAAAAACGATTTTTAAAGATAACTGTTTAATGATGACAATTGTTTCTAACCAAGTTATTGCATGACAAATATTTCAATCTTTGGTAAAATGTCCCTTTCTTCCAAGATTATATGGGCTAAAATTTTTAAATGTTTTTTTTTTGCTTTCTTATTCTTGTTACTCGAATAACTGGGCCTAATCAGCTTGACTGCTTTTTTTTACAGGTCTAACGTTTCAATTGCTTTTGAAGGTTGTCAGACGTTAATAGCTAAACTGTTTTCTCTAATTGGTTTGCCTAATTCTCAGTTTGCCTCAAAGTGAATATCGTGCTAAAACTATCAAATCCTGTGTTTTGAGCTCATTAGTACTGCTTTTAAATGCCTTTTATTACTTCTGATCCTCTCGGCTGAAATCCATACTTTTCTCGGATAGATAAACCGAAAGATTGTGTCAAATGAATCGATACCAATTTTAATAATATCAGTGAAAATGTAACGAAGTTTTTGAGAAAAAACTTAACCGGGGAAATATCTCTGTTTGATTTGTACCTAGTTCACATTGTATCGAATTCTCGTTGATTTTTGGACAACGCTAGTTCTTTGTTTCCACCTAAAGTTATTTGTTGATATACTATTATGATAACATTAGTCAACCATATTTATAAACATATATATATATATATGGATATATATATATATATATATATATATATATAAATATATATATATATATTATATATATATATATATATATATATATATATATACATGACATAAATAGATAAATAGATGTTAAGATATAAATAAACATGAATATATACATATGTATATTTATATGTATTTGAATACATATATTTATATATATATATATATATATAAATATATATATATATATATATATATATATATATATGAATACTTATATATATATATATATATATATATATACGTAGATATAAATACACATTAATATACATATAAACATAGGTATATAAATATAGGTATACAAATATATACATACATATATATATATATATATATATATATATATATATATTTAAATATATATATATATATATATATATATATATATATATATATATATATGCACATATATATATATATTTTTATATATATATATATATATATAAATATGTATATATATATATTATATATATATATATATATATAAATATATATACATATACATATAGCGGATTTATTGCTACTCGTCAGTACCCTCGCTATTTGTCACATCAATGTCATAGAGCTTAGACTTTGAATGTGAGCTTCTGCTAGTTCCTCCGAATAACTCATTTCAG
>NC_134475.1:57531384-57601036 GCF_964194025.1 Convolutriloba macropyga | reverse complement strand
CGTTGTCCTGTTCGCGTCTAACATGAAATTTGCAGAGGATTGCAGGATCTGATCCCCAGCAGTGACATCGAAGTGCTTTTTAAAACCGCAAAAAAAGACTCAGTAATTGACAGCCACCTGGAGCGAGTGCGCAGTTTGTTGTGACAATGAACACCAAAACGTGTCCTGTTTCATCTAATTGCTGTTATTTTCTTTTCGTACCCGGATCGAGGCTTTTACCCAAAAATACCGGGGAAAAGAGTGTAAAGAGTGTAAAAATAAAAAAAATTCCCCCCCTATTTCTTCGCTTAATTAAGGGTGGAAGTGGAATTAAAATAGTGGAGTTTGAAAAATTAAGAGTGGAAAGAGTGTAAAATTAATAATTTCCACTGTTAAAAATTACACTTTAATTTTTTTTACACTCTTATTATTTCACTCTTAAAATTATTTTTTACACTCTTCCACTCTTATTTTTAAAATTCAACTCTTTCAATTACACTCTTCCACCCTTAATTAAGCGAAGAAATAGGGGAAATTTTTTTTAATTTTTACACTCTTTACACTCTTTTCCCCAGTTCACAACGCCGAAATTAAAGTGGAATTATTTTATTTTTACACTCTTTACACTCTTGTCCCCGTAAAATATATGGGAATAAAGGTGGAATTATTTCACCATTACACTATTTCCACGCAAGACAGAATAAAGGTGAAATTATTTTATTTTCACACTCTTAAATGCACCAACCTAGAAAGAAGCTCAATAATGAAGATGAAGAGCAGAGGTTTCGGCAACTCCACAAAGTCCGTATATTTAAAGTCTTTTTTAGCAACGTGAGGTGCATGAACAACTCAACAATAATAGGAAGTCAAATTTTTTGCTGGAAAGCAAAATTTATCAAAGAGTTTCCCTACCAATGTTGAGGAAAAAAGTGCACCTCTAAAGAGCTAAGAAAAATATGAATTAAGACGAAAAATTTTCAATATTTTGCACAAATTTTGTCGCCTTTGAACACTTTACAGTTTCACTTGCACCGAATTGATTTTTTTGAACTCGCAAGTATAGTTCGAAAGTAGATTATAGCAAGAGCTCAAAAACCTAGGTTGGGGGGGGGGGGTGGATTATTTGCTCGATCTTATAGAAGAAAATCTATCTTAAAAACAAGGGTGTAAGAGTGTAAAAAAAATTGATACTCAGATTAAGGGTGGAAAAAAAGAGTGTAATCTTTTATCCGTCCAACTTATATTACACTCTCTCAAAAAACAAGGGTGGTAAGAGTGTAAAAAAAATTGATACTCATATTAAGGGGTGGAAAAAAGAGTGTAATCTTTTATTCAGTCCACCTTAAAATTTTACTCTCTCAAAAACAAGGGTGTAGGAGTGTAAAAATAATTGTTACTCAATATAAGGGTGGAAAAAAGAGTGTAATCTATTATCTTTCCACCCTTAATTACACTCTTTAAAAAGAGTGTAAAAAGAGTGGACAAAAGAGTGTAATTAAAGTGTAATTTTTTAAAATTACAGTCTTACACTCTTTTCCCCCATAAATAACAGTGGAAAACGGATTACACCCTAATCCTTGCTAATTAGGGGTGAAATAGCGGTGAAACTTCGGCCCGGGTAATAATTTTTACCTCCTGTCAAGGTAGCTTTCTCCTCTTTGCCGTCTTGTGCGATGTTGTCAGCAGACACTGCTGGTTTTGAGCTTTCCCTCTGGTCAATGTTGCTGAGCTGGCAGGTCTCTTGAATTGCACTGACAGTTGCTGATTTAGTTGCAGTCAATTCAATCTGTCTGACTTGCTCTTCCATTTTCTGACAAGTCAGCCCGTAAACAATTTGTGTGGCTGCCAATAGATCTTGCATGTGGCTCCAGAATTTGTCTCTAGGCAACTGTTCTAAGATTTGATCTGCCATTCTGGGCCAAAATGCTTGAATCCCGGTGTGCTCGGTGTCCCCTAGGTTTAGAAGAAGGTTGTTACTCCAAACAATTATTCGCTCAACAAAATCGGCAACCAAATATTCTGGTGTCTGAAAATTTAATTTTTTAGTTTGGCTTCCACAGGGAAATCAAGCCTGTAGAGGCGCGCGCTTCTTCTAGATTTGAAATGTTTGGCCAATCAACATCAGGTTTTTGAGAATTTGGGAACTGCCTCATCTGTCTCCTGCTGCTCGATATTGTTGAAAGCAGTCTCAACTGGACTGGCAGTATCAACAATTAATAGTGCTGTGGAGTCGCTGGATGCAGACTGTTCCCTGGATCCCCCTGGATGTCCCCTGGATGCCCCCTGGATGCCCCCTGGATGCAACAGACTGCCCCCTGGATGTTTTTCATTTTTTCCGACCCTCCGCTACGGGATACCAACTCAATTGATAATCGGTACACAAACACCTCTCGCTTCACCTAGTGTCTCAGATACTAGCACAGAGTCCTATTCCAGTTTCCTATTGCTGGAGCTCGCATACAATCTCTTCCAAGCAACTTTAGTTGATTCTTGATGCGAGTCCTTCCAGCAGTTGTTCATTTTTTTCAGAGTTTTTGCACACACTACTTCAACTCAATTTCATCTCTTTTGATCCTCGTCGACTCAGTTTAATTCAAGACACCACAATTTAACACGTTGTGCGAATTCTTCTACGGTGGATAAGACTCGTAATCGTTTAATCGATATTGTCCCACTGAAAAAGATGACCCACTCAGGAACGTCACTGTATGATTTTGATTTTTTACTAGGCAGCCTATCACGGGAAAATAATAGCGCCCAGATCTGACAATTACAAAAGATTTAATTAGGGGTTCGTTTACTTCCAATTTTTCTTTTAATTTGTGTGAATTGATGATTGCCAATTTCAACTTCAGGATTATTAGAAAACACAAGTTTTTAGTGGATCTAATTAGATAAAAAACAGAAAGTAATGGAGAAAAAAAACACTTCCCCCGTCGCCACAAAAATCTTGAAATAATGATCTTTTTTTGTCTTTTTTTATCAGGAGTTTTTTGTTGTTCTTGTTTTTGAATACTCGATTTTGTCGGGTTAAAGTTCAGATGACTCAAATTGTTAAGTTTTTCTTCTTTATACCTTGGGTTCTTGAATTGAGTGATTTTTCCCCATTTTGGCTATATCAGAAACTTTTTAGACTATCAAACTATCATTTTCAAACATGGGTACCGAAAAGAAGAGAAATTTTTTGAATTCTTCTCTATTATAATGTTCGAATGAAATAATTCGCCTTATTCCTGCAAGGCCCCAATTTCTGTAATCATTTATATTGGTTATTGGAAAAAAGATATGAGCAAAAACTTAATTAATCTCGATCTATCCCCATTACAAATCTTCAATAAAAGTATTTGCAAACTTTACCTTCATTGTGTAAATTCTAATAACATTAATAAATACAGCGTTTGAGAAATTCGTAATTTTTTGTTGATTTTGCTTATTCTTATTGCTCCGATCGATATTTGGTACAACCAGCTACATGAACCAGCTTCAAATTACAACGCACTTTACTTAAAAATTTAAAAATGGGATACTTCTTATAGAAAGAGGCTGCATTGATTTCTTCAATTTTCATCAAAACTTCCTTTGTTTCTGATCATGATGTTCAAAACACAAGTACACATCAGTTAAAATCAACATTTTTTATTTCTATTTAATTCATATGGCTGAAAAACCAATTTTAATTTAGACGTAATTGCTTTTTTAACAATCTTTTTCCTATAGAATGAACGCTCGAAACTCTTGGGCTATCTTTATCCTCCTTCTTTTCCAATGTTTTCACACTTCCTTTAATTTCAATTGTTTATTGAAAGCAATAAGATCAGCCATCCTAAAAAGTCAGCAAATATATCGTTGTGATTAATCATTTACAACATGGCGTAAAATAAACTGCTATTAGACGTATCCGTCGAAATATTTAGTTACAATAAAATAAATATTTGCTCTAAATTATTTGCGTTATATAAATTTTAATAATTTAAAAATTTGCAGACTTGGGTAAAAAGAAATAAGCTGCAATGAAAAAGAAGTATAAAAGACGGAAATTAATGTGTCAAATAGGAAAAATTTCTCAAAGAAAATTCGTTGACAAATGTTCATGTGTAAATCTCGAAAAAATGTACTCTTGTTCATCGCAGATTCGTAAATTTTGTCAAAATTGCTCATCAGTGACATTTCAAAAATCTATTGAACACCTCGACCACTTATTGAACTAAAATTAGATTTATTATATATATATATATATATATATATATATACTTGAATTATTTCACAATAACATTCAGATATGCAAGTTAATGAGAACGGAACCCTGCCAAAACTAGCTTGCTGCAAATTAGCACGATAACTATTCATCTTGAAACATCTTGCAATGTAAAATTTTAGCGAGATAACCGTTCGATCTTGCCTGGGATTATCATGGCACAATTTACACTATAATGTTTGGAGAAATTTGCAGTATAGCTTGTTCTCCACAAGGATGCGTGTCTATAACTTCGTGACTTGAAGTTCAAAAATGATTTTTTGTCTGTCATCTTAATATGAAGCTTTTTTCATTTTCACTTAATTGAAAATAACTTTTGTTCTTGAAAATGATTTTTTCCAAGTGCACCCTTACCGAACTCCATCTACGAATCCATACTGGGCACGTTAAAGGCAATTCCTCAACAGTACGATTCATGCACTGATTCATGCCAATTTTTTGTTTACTTGCCAGACGTGCATTCATACTGATTTTACAATCGTCAGACTGGCGCTAATTCTGATTATTTCCCAGACTGGGGCCAATTCTGATTATTTCCCAGACTGGGGCCAATTCTGATTTTTGCTCTCAGAAAAGGTCCAAAAATGGCCGGAAAAACAACAAAAGTGACGAAAAAAACCGTCAAAAGAAGCTGGAAACATTAAAAGTACAGATATCCACACATAGAGCGCACTATAACTAACTGAGGGCAGCGTTGGCTCCCAAAGTTATCGGGGCACAGCAAATTGGTCTGAACTTTGGCTTGATTGGTCGTATTGACTGGATTGACTGCATTGTCCTGTGGGCCGAGTTATTGGTTCAATACTGGCTCTGACCAGAGGTCCTCAAGTTATCAAGTGCACCCTTACGGTGTTTCCCGTTTTCATGATTTTGCGCCTCAAAAAACGTTTGACGTTTGCGGAGTCTGAAAAATAAAAAAAATATTGTTTTTCGGCTAAAATTCGACTTAGAACTAAACGGTAGAAAACGGCCCTTAACACCTAAATACCCTCAAATCGGCCCAATTTGGGCCGAATAGACCCTCCACATTGTGCAGTCTTCCCGTTTTTTATGCGCCTGGCATCATTGTGTAATTTCCCGGGAAATTGGCTGAAAACAGATGCGAAAACTGTGGCACGTTACAAAATTTTCTGGCCGTCAAATTTTTCATTCGAAATTTTTTGAAAAGCTAGTTTGGATTTTGGAATCGCTCGCTAAGTTCAATTCAAGTCCAATTTGACTAATACAATTGATATTGTAATGATTCAGTACTGATTTGTGAAGAAACACTTGCATTTTTACGTGACCAGCAATGATTTGTACTTGGAGTTCGGTACGGTAGATTTTCAATTATACTATTATATCATTTATACAATTATATCTAGGGTAAGTCTTGTAAGATTATCCATCGGCGTTTTAAAATGTTAGTGACGTACTTTTACCCTTGGCAAAATTTCTTAAAAGTTTTACACCTAGCAAAACATTCGAAAAACATGATTTAGCTGTTAAGTGGGCCTCGTTAGCGTAAGGGTGCCTTGGTTCCCACTAACCAGCACCAAAACCCTTTAAGAGTATAGCCATCGAAGCTAAAAGGAAAGACTCGCCTTAAGAAACAAAAAAATTGAATTATAAATGAACGAAAAAGCTACAAATTGCTAAAAAACTCTTTTTAAGGATTCAGGAACCAATCTTGTGGGTTCGATTTAGATCCACAATAACGCAAGTTTAGAGTAACCAAGAATGTGTTCATGATGAAAAATTCTTAATTTTTGCCTCTCTCGAAATGCACCTGAACCCTTAATAACTTCTCTGTTATAAAAACTTTACAAAAATAAGCTACAAATAAATATAAAAGCAATTTTTTTGTCAATGTAACACTTCAAATGAGCCATAAATTTATGACAAAATCTCAAACTAAAACGTCGCAAACTTGAAAAAATGATTTATTTTTCCCTCTGAAGATCTCACTTTTATCGGCGCTTTTTTTCGGCCAAATTTCTTTGATGAATTTTTGTAATAGTTTGTCTTTGAAAGTTTTATATACTGTCCAACGCGAGAATTAATTGAGAAGATGAGAGTTTTTGTGGTTGTTTTTATCGAAGTTAATTTGTTACATCTGTGTTATTCTTCACCCACTTAATAACAGCTCGCTTCAAGCGAGAAAACTATAAATTACTGCTCTCTAAATTCATTGTGTGTCACTTTTTGTCTTTGCTGTGAATTTTTGTACAAGTCAAAATGAATTTTACACAGACAATTTACGACTTCTCAAAGCCGGGCAAACAAATTCACAGGTTTTTGACTAGATTCATATTTGAGAAAATTCGTTTGGATATCAGAGAAGAATTTGAACTCTAAAAATAAAAGCGAAAATTTTATTTTATGCGAATATTTTTATGGCTACAAAGTGGTGTAGATGCAGTTGGGATTAGTTAGGTTTATTATCTTCGCGACTTGCTGGTAAGTGTTTCTACATTTGTCAAATTTGAAAAAAAATTGTTGACGATATTTCTTGTGGCTGCTAAAAAATTTCAATGCGTCGATTTCAACTACGCGTCACATATATTCCACTCTGCAACAATTTTCAGTTCTTCCACTAAAACCACCAGGGTTGTCACTTCTTAGGTTGCATACAAGAATCATATATGACGTCATGCAAATCTTAACGTATTTCGTAGTAGGTTGATTGATTTGTTTCAGTGTTATTAAACTAAAATATTCCTGCATTTTGGGAAAAATTTTGAATTTTAGTATGATCTTTGCATGACTGCAACGAAATGATACAAATCATACATGACCTTGTATGAAACCAAGGAAAGTTGTATGATGAAACGAAATTGGCCAACTTTGTTAAGCCAAAACAAAAAAATTCTAGCCAACAAAATTCTAGTCTTTCATATCAGAAATATCAGTTAGTTAAGGCAGTTAAATATAAATGGTTCTCTTCAGATATTTCTTTCGAAACAGTTTATTGAAAAAAAATTGCTTTACTGTGTTTGGTTGTTTCTACGTAAAGCTGTGGACGAAAGGGATTCCGTTGAGTTCAAGTCAATTTTAGATTAGAATCGCCATCCTTCATATTATCTAAGCTCATTTTTTTGGCCTGATTATTTATTCAGAACTTATTCAAAACTATCTCAGAACTATCTTATTTCTCTAAACTGTAGAACTGCCAACGTAGCTGCGTAAAGACCATTTTTTGTAGCCTTTGAGGGTCTCATTTTGAGAAATTCCACTTAAATTAAAACTATTTATCAAGTTAGAAAAATTTTGAAGTTGTTTTGACGCTGAAAACGAATCAGCTTTGCTTACAACGTATTCCCAAATCAGATATTTGTTAGCACTTTGGTACAGAATATTAAGGTCACTAAATATTAAGGTTCACATATTCACATAATTGGTTCACAAATTTGTTTATAACCAAATTAAGTTCAAATTGACATTACACTGGATATAATGCTCTTGCTGTTCCTACGTTTTAAAAAGTTATGTAATACTTTTTATGTATTAAATAACTCTGACTGAATAATAAAATTTATGCGTTCCAGGTATTTGGTCGATGGATGTAGTGCCCCAGATGCCCCCTCCAACTTAAGCCACGTGGCATTTGGCTCATTCAGGGTCAACATCACGTGGGATGACGTCACCACTTCACCAGTACCAGACTCTTACCAAGTGAAGGACTCATCGGGCACTACACGTTAGTTCACTGATGTTTCACTCTTTTCTATACTTTCACATTTTCCTGTGGGATTTTGGTCAAACACACGGAATTATGTTCAATTTGCACAAAAAGTTGATTATTCAAAATGGACTTTAAAGCAGTCAACAGTTGTATGTTATAACCACTCTATTTGCTGGACAATTTTTGGAGCCAATACGTTGGAATTGGCGCTTTGCTTATGCAATCATCTTGTGTTTATATATATACTTTTTTGTTTTGAGGCATATATTTAATTTATCATTTTTTTTTCACTGTAGTTGTATGTCGAGGTCTAACATGGGTAATAATCTAGAATTTCCCTGATCCGGGTTTTGTATAACATGGTTTTACTAAACAGATTCTGGAATAACTACAAACTATTTCGAGTGGCCATCGACTCTAGTGGCGTCTACAGAGTACAAATTCGATGTTAGAAGTGTCTACAACTGCCCATCAAACTCATCCGATCTCTTCTCTGACTGGGTGGAAGTTACAACTTACACAGGACCTGAACAACCAGACATTCAACAGTCCGATTACACTTCCACTTCCATCGAGGTGGATGTGGTGGATTCAAACCAATATGACACTTTGAGGTATAAAAATGTTGGGATGGAAATTCTATTGGTGTTCCTGGGTTCATCAAATAAAGCTGCCATCGCTTCCTTAGTTGACAGTTTGACTCATGAAAACATCGTTGGTCGACTTATGAAACCGCTTTTTGTCGAAATTACTTGTGGTCTCGGCCATGTAATTGAGGTATGAAAGAGACTCCCACCTCGACTTTATTTGTTTTTTATTGTCATATGGTCGACCTCTCAATCTGGGCTTCCAAGTTGAGGTTCCAAACCGAAGCAACTTTTGATCAGATCGCCGGGTAGCGGGCATCTGAGCACTGTGCGGTCGAATTATATACACAGTAAAAAATCCTTTAGCACACTCAAGTGTGGACAAAGGACTGCAACTTGTCTGATCAGATGTTTTTCTGTCGTTGACAGTCTAATTATAAGGATGAATCCGTTTCGGACGCATGAATACGGATCAGATACCTCCTCAAATACACAAATGTCTGATCATATTAGGTTCAAGCGCAAGAAAATCAAATTCACGCAGAGACAGTGAAGAAGGCACGAATATCTGATGATAGGTTAATTCACCCTAGAACCTCAACATTATTTAACAGGAGAAACAGACAGAGTAAATATAATTTAAGCGGAAAGACAATTGTGATTTAAATTGAGTTTTTCAATTCAATTTGACGCAATTTTTAAAAAGAAACACAAGATTTTGCGCAAATAACAACTGAAATCTATTTTCCACTCAGCTCTTTTTTCCGCTCTTTTTCCAGTTTTGGTACGCCAGTTTTGGCCGAACGATATCTTTCCATTCAAATCTGAATCAGCCTTCTAAGAAGAATTTTCAGCTTCTCAATTACTCGAATAAAAAATTAGGTTTATATTTTATAAAATTTGAAGACTGATCAGAATTCTCAAAGACTAAAAAATTGAAATAAAAAAATCAAAAATAAATGAAAATTTTTTTGAAATATGCGTCTGAACATCAAAATTTATTTATTTTTTCGAAAAATTGTATATTGTAAGATCAAGCTGTGATTTAATTTTAGACCATTTTTCTACACGAATTATTCTTAACTGAAATTACTTGTGGTCTCAACCATGTAATTCAGCTATGAAAGAGACTCCCACTTCCAATTTTTTTCTCATAATGGTTCACCTCTCAACTTGGGTTCCCAAGTTCTGGTTCTAGACCGAAACAACTTTTGATCAGATTGCCAGTGAGCGCGCTTAATAGCTTTGTGCGGTCAAATTACATACACTGTAAAAAATCTTTTACGAAACTTACGGGTAGACAAAGTTCTACAAATGGGCTGGTCAGAGGAGAGGTACTTTGGTTGTGGACAGTCTCATCAGAAGCATGAATCCGTTTCTGACTCATGAATTTGTATCAGATAGCTCCTCAATTGCACAAACTTCTGATCATAATAGATTCAAGCGCAAGAAAATCAAACTCACGCAGAGTGCATTCCTATCATAGGATATTTCAGCCTAGTACCTCATCCCTAATTAATATGAGAATTAGGTGGAGTAAAAATAATTCAAGTGAACAGTCAAATATGCTTACAATTGAGTTTTCAATTCGAATTGACGCAATTTTTAAAAAGAAACACAAGATTTTACGCCAATTAACTAAGAAGGAGAGCAGACAACTCCCAAAATTAACAAAATTAATCTGTTTTTCGCTCAGCTCTTTTTTTCCGATCAATTTCCTGTTTCCTTTAGCCAATTTTGGCCACACGAAATCTGAATCAATTGTTGGAGAAAAATTTTCAGCATATTTTTTTTCTCGAATAAAAATTCAGGTTTACATTTTATAAAATTTGAACACTGATCAGAGTTCTGAAAGACTTAAAATAATGAAATGGAGAAAAAATTTTTGAAATATGTTTCTGAACATCAGATTCTCTTTTTTGTTTCGAACATTTCTATATTGGTAAAATCAAGATGTGATTTAAATTTAGACCCCTTTTTTATACGCAATTATTTGTTAGAATCCCGCAGAATTCATTTTGATTATTATGCGGACCTCGTAGACCCTGTTTTAGCAATGCAAACATCCTTTTAGGCGTGAAACCCAGACTCACCCCATAATCAAGCTCATTAAAAATTGCATCAAAACTTAGAGAGACAAATTTAAAATTTGATTTCGTGAAGATTAACTGAAGCTCACCAATTTCATAGGTTTATTTAGTCAAACCGTCTTAATAACTTCAAAATTTTGTCTTACACCCCTTTTTGTAGTTTTCTTGGATGATTATTTCCCGCATTTTTTAAAAAAAAAAATCTTGCAAAACTTGAATTTTTAATTCTACATTTTAGAATTTTTCTATAAACAAATTGTTTGTGGCTATCAAAAACAAATGCAGAGAGAAAATTTTTCAAGAAATTTTTATTGAACTCCTCTCAATTAAAAATGAATTTGGGCTATATGTTTATGGAATCTCCTTCGGTTTTTGAAAACTCATTAAAGTTCCCGATGTAAGCTTTAGGTGTTTACGATTGATAAAATTTTTGGGCTAATTTTTGGGCTAACTGTTTATGGAATCTGCTTTGGTTTTCGAAAACTCATTAAAATTCTCGCAGTAGACATTAGGTGTATACGATTGATAAAGTTCAGTTATGAACAGAAGAAAGCGCATAGATGTCTTAAAACTCTTGTTTTCACAAATGTCCCAATCACAATTGATTTTGATTTAAAATGTCTAGGTGTATTTAAAACAGCTATCAATTGGTTGCCATCCAGTAGAAAACAAAAAAAAACAAAAGCAGAAAAATGAACTTCGAATGAAGCGAAACAAGTCTGCTAAGCAAAGAATGAATGTCCCCATTACAATGGCGATGGGTTGAAATTACCCGGGTTAACATAATTGAAATCGTGAAAAAGCCGTTTTCAGAATTTTCTGTAAACTGAATTGCAACTAAAACTGTCTTAAGGCATATTTCTTTGCTTATATTAAAAGTTTCAAATTGGATTTTCAAGAAAGTTTTTGAGCACAATAATGCGAAAATGTCAATAAAACCGATTGCCTCTATCAGCACAAGTTCTATAAATGAATGATGCTTTATTTAAATTTCCTTGGGGAGGGGGGTGTTCATAATCAAAATCTGCAGCTTGTGATCAAGAATAAACGCTTTACTTGAAGGAACATATATAAAAAAGTTTAAAAAAGCATTTTGTTTACAACTTGCTCTCACTTAGCTCTCACAGGAATTAATGTATGCAAGCATCTATGGAAACACCCCTAGTCGATTTAGGATGTTAACCTTGCAAGAATCTTGCAAGATCTTGCAAGCTTAACATCCTCTTGCAAGATCTTGCAAGATTAACAGTATTTTGCAAGAATCTTTCAAGATCTTGCAAGATTAACATCCTGACTCGACTAGGGACTATTGTTTTCAGCTGTTTTCATTATATAGAGAGACGTATCTTGTCGCCTGCTTAGCATTCTTCAATTCGATCTAGAAAATTTTTGAATTTTTTTACCCATTAATTTTGTAGAACTTGCTCATACTTAACTTGCTTCGCTGGAAATAATGTTGATTTCAGTAATTTTCATTATTCAAATCGAATATCTTGAGCCCCGCCTTAAAATCTCAAATCTATCCTCAAATTCTTTCGTCTTCGCAAATGAAAGTTTTACGTGGAACTTGCTGTGAAATAAATTGTTGCGGGTAGGAATTAAGCTAACGTCTCTAAAAAACAATTGTTTTTACCCTTTTTTGAAAAATAAATAGCGAAATATTTTTCTTCTGTCTTGAGTTTGTCCAATTTAACAACAGAACTTTTGAGATTTTTAATTTTTGTCGAATTCAAAACAAGCTGGTTTCAAGCTGCTTTATTATCAGTAAATTTTTAAAGGCTGTAATCTAAAGACCGCAAAAGTAAATTTAAGGCTAAATTCAATTCATCACAATTCTGGATGTGATAATTGTGTTAGCATAAGTCTTAAAGTTGGTTATAGATAGCTACCGTAATTTGTGAAGAACAATCGATCTTTTTTTCATTGTGTTAAAAGTGATTACATAAATTTCTGCCAGAATTTTCCATAAGTTGAATTATATATCACAAGATTTTGTGCAAAAAATCTAGAAGAGCCCGCAAGATAACGGCTCTTGTTTGACTAGGTTTACCGTGATGGCTAAAGTTTATACATTAAACAACCGTCAATTTGTCATCAGTTTGAAGTGACGGAAGCTTATGATTTCTGCTAAAGGTTTTACTCACAGAGACCATTTAGGGAAAAATGAGGCGAAGTGAGGCGAAATTTTCCTTTCGCAGGTTGTTCGTGGACGGTGCTGAAGTGAGTCCTTCACCTTCAGTGTGGCCAGTAGAGGTCACTGACTTGACCCCTGGCCAATCATACACTTTCTACGTCATAGGCACCAAATATGGATGGAGTGCCCAGAGTGAAAACCTCAAATGGTGTACAAGTTAGTATAAGTCCAATAAGTTGCCCCGTCTAATGTTTTTGGATGAGCTTGGCGAGCCACCAACCTTTAATTAATAAAGCGTTAATTTGAAGCGAATTAAAAACTTCAAAATTGATTTAGAAAAATAATATTTGCAAATATTTGCAAACTAGTTTTGCAAATTTTTGGAAAATTTCATATTAAATTGCGGACAATGTCATAACTTTGCCATTAATTCGCAACCAATGATTTGAGAGTTGCAATTTTGTTGCGAATTAATGGCAAAGTTATGACATTGTTCGCAATTTAATATGAAATTTTCCAAAAAATTGCGAAACTAGTTTGCAAATATTTGCAAATATAATACATTATTTTCCAAAGTTTCTCAATCAATTTTGAAATTTTTGCAAACTTGAACTTGGATTGGAACTAGGGAAGGAAAAAAATTGTATAACCAGCAAATAGTTTAATCGTTTCTTTCTCGTCAGATCCCACACTATTATGCCTTTTTAAAGTTTGTATTAAGATAGGTTTTGTGGAATTGAACTGGGCCAAATAGTCCACGTTATTTGCCGTAAATTGTTGAAAACAATCGATATTCTTTCATTGTGCTAAAAAGGAAAAGATACGTTTCTGGAAGCTGTAAGAATTTTGCAATAAGATGGTTCTCAAATGAGTTTCATGCTGATATACCCGTTTCCGAATAATAGACCCGTTTCCGAATAATAGACCCGTTTCCGAATAATAGACCCGTTTCCGAAAGCCCATTCCAGTGTTGAATATGAATATCCCAGTTTCCGAGGCTATAATCTAACGATACCACATACTTAATAGCACATATTACCTTTCGTCGGGCTATAAAAGCCGGCATCAGTGCAGAAAAAAATGAGAGTTTGATAACATAGAGGCAAGTGGCAACCATTTCGCATTCTAAATTGAAAACAAAAACTGATTAAATGTTTTATAATTAATGCAATTTATATTAATATATTAACAACAATAAAAATAATCGAGCAGTTTCTAACGCTTTGAGTTAGGAGTTAGTAACAAGGTCAAGAGGTAAAAGATGCCAGTTTTCACAAGATAAGCTTATGAAAACAATTTTGCCAATGGATAAGCGTCTTTTCTTTTTTACAACACATCTTTATTTATTTTAGAGCCTGATGTTCCTACAAACCTTTATTCGGTGACTAGATACTTCTACGGGTTCAACGTCAAATTCGACCAACCAAGCACCGGCTTCTACACAGGGTACGCTGTAACAAGATAACTGAACAGCTACAGAGGAAACTCAATTATCATCAAAATTTTTCATTTTCGTTTCAGATATGAAGTCTGGGTAGACGCTGATTCTGTGTGGTAAGTGCCTTCAGGGATAATTCTGTTCACCATTCTTTTTTTATAAAGCTAGCAGAAATTTTTTGACAGCAATTGGAAAAATCGTCAATTTTTGTTTGGGCTTAGTAGTGTTCAGTTATCACTAGCCCACATCAACATTTTTGCCCACACCTCCCGGCGATCCGTCTGTAATATAGATTATCAAAGTTCTCCCTATAAACTAATTTGTTGTCAGCATATGTATTTCACTTTTTTCAAACTTTTGCTTAGGACGGTAAGAGGAATGAAATAAACCAATTCTCAATGGACGATTCTGTTCATCGACTTCAACAAAAACAATTATTCAATAGTTCATCACAGTCTTTTCTAAGAAAGGAAAACCACCGAGTAAAACAAAATTAGTACATAAATTTCAAAACCAGAGAAGGATCCCTACTAAGTCTGAGTATGATATTGCAAATAAAACTGGAAAAAAATGAGATTAGATTAGGTATCATATAAATCTGTTTATATGTCTAAAATATCCAATGTATAAAATAACATTTTTTTTGAAAATGTTGAAAGTAGAGAAAAGTGCACTTCAATTAGCAATATGACAGAATGAAACAAAATAGAATGCAATTGTTTCATTTTTAAAGCTGACCAAATTTTCAAAAACCAGAATATACAAACTTAAGTTAGATTTCAAAAAAAAGTTAATGCGAAGGAAACAAAAATAAACCTAAATTATAACTTTAAAAACTTGATTTGATAGAATTAGGGGAAATAACTTATACTGTGATTAACTTGTCTTTCGATTTAATTGTCACCTCGAATTAACTCCTCATCAAAAGCAAGCTAAAAAAACTGAATTTTAATTGAGAAGCTTGCTCATTGTGATGGTTGCACTCCCAATTATGACAAGTAAAGTTTTACACAGCCCAATTGGGCTCAAAAGTGGTTCAAAATCTGTGTTCGAAATTGTGTTTTGTAATTATTTTGTTGTAACTGCATATCCGATTTATTTTGAACGTTGCACTACAAAGAAGGATTATTGATGTTTGCTATAAAGTTCAATCTATCAATGCCAAAATGCACTAGGTTTGCTGCCTGGAATCGTATTCCAAGACCAGTTCAATTTGATGGGGAAACGAATCAACGGCAGAGATTTTTGTCCAAGAGTTGTTCATACAAAACTGTTTTAAGTTAAAATTATAGTGTTTTTTTTTCGTATTTGTTGCAAAATTATCATACCAGAAGCTAGAACAGTCACATTTGAAGATCAGTGTTAGTAAAATGTACCTACAAGACACAGTATAAAATTCATTTCTCAAGAGTAATTTTAAAAGGAGACAAAGTATCTTGTTATTTACGAGTCAAATCGGCTTATTTTTGATGTAGTTTTGCTCCGATTCATGATGAAAAACCGTAGTCTGTGGCCATTGTTGAGTTCCGTGCTTTTAGTTCCTTTTTAAAAAGTGAGTATGGCTTTAAGAGTAACTATAGTTGTATTTATAACTATGTCTAATAATATGACCTAAAGAGTTTCTACGACAATAGATAGTCGACAAGATGAACTTGAAAAAAAAAGTTTTTCCCCTCGAATTTGCAAGCTGATATACTACTCCCTCCAACGCAATGTAAGCTCCATAAAATTTTCAATTGTGAGCAACTTCTCTTATTTGCTGCTTGCTTCGTTCAGTCTTCTGTTTCTTTCTCCAGGAGTGAAAACGCCACTACAACTTTATACACCAAAAATTGTCTAGCTCGATAAAATAGTTAGTTAAAATAGGAGCCCGAATGATCATGAAAGTTGATTTGAGGAGATTTTTTAAGTCATTTGGAACGACGCGGGCTTGTCCATAATCTAAGGAATAAAATTTATAAAAGTTGCTTTTTAAGATTTTGAGAGCTATGCCATTTACAGTTGTTATCATTTTTTTGAAATCATAGATGAATGATTTTCCCCCACTTTTACTTTTTTATTCAAACTTGTCACTCTTGGAAAGTGTTTTTCCGAAAATTTGTAAATAGCCACGTTTAAATTTTAAATTGCAAATTTGCGTTGAAAAATTTATGTTCATGTGTCATTCCAATGTATCCTGTTATGTTTGTGCTTTTAACTCTGATGTGGTAGGTATTTTATTCGCTTGATCTTAATTACCACACTAGAGCTAAACCTATTCTATTGTAGCGACCTTAATTACGTGCTAGAATAAGTCTCAGTATATGCTCACAATGTTCTTTGCTGATTTCCAAATCTATGTGTTATTTGCTAGAAAATAAAATTGATTAGATACAAAGATAATTAGTGAAAAGACAGAAAGGATAGAGCACAATTAGGGGGTAAATCTTACTCGAAAATACGGTGGGATATCTAATCTTAATCAATAAATTGAATCCATCTTACTGCTGGATGTGAACATTACTCTAACTCTATTTTTGCTATAAAATTGGCAGACTTACAATCGCTGCTGATATTTCCCTCTTAGTTGAGGAGTAGATATTTCGCTCTTAGAGCAGAGTGAGGAAGAGAGAGAAAAAATTTTTTGGTGAAATTCAAGCGGCTTAAGTTGCGCTGGTTGAGTTGGAGAACTGATTTCCTTCAGCAGCAAGCTCTAGGCTCGTGCGTGTTTATACATGATTCAACACGACTAAAAAATCACAAGACTTATGACTAGCTCCGAATCAATTCCTAGGTCATTCGTGGAGCCGACTATTACTCGTCTTTAGTCATATATTCGTTTCAGGCTTGCTGCTGAAGAACGGCCTGGATAGCTTCAGTATCCTTCACTTAGTACGCGTATTAATAGCGGCAGTGAATCAGCCGGTATGGCCTGCTCCATAGTGTATTAAATAATACACAGCAGTATTTGGCTATGAATAATGTATTCATTCACTCAACGCAATGTACGCAGCATAGCTCTCTCTTAATATTCCGTCAGTTTAGACTAAGTCTAAAGTGTTCACAAAGTCGACGGTTAAATAATTATACTCTCTGTAGTATCGGTAATAGCGGCGGCAATTATCCAATTAGCAATACTACAGCTCACCCCGGTTTAAAGAAGAGAAAAATTGTGCTCTATCGTACAAAGTTTACATTAAGAGTATTAAGGAACAATGATAGTTTTTACAAGAAGTTGCAAAGTAGAAAGCAACATATTAAAATAAAAACACGTTAAAAGTTTACAACTTAGAGATACTGATGAGGGTTACTAGGTATAAAATTTTAAACAAATTTGCAGTTTACATATTAGTTTACAAATAGAGACTGGATAGCAAATACACCAGTTATGAGACTAATAAGATTTAAGAACCGGTTGGTGATTAAGAGTAGAAATACTAGAATATATGCTCGTTGGAGAAGTTTACAAAAGTTAAGACTATTAAGATCAATGGACAGCAATGATACTGTGCGACAAAATTAGTAGCCTTTAAATGGAAAATTTCATGAGACACATAAACAAAGTAATAGTGAAAGAGTTGGTTGGTTACAAGTACAGCAAAGACGAAAATGAGTCTTCAAATATTAATGTGAAAGGAAGTTTACAAAATCAGAAATCAATGTTAATTGTTCTTTATAAATTTTAGCGGTTTCAATTCTTTTGCAAGGCTTTGATTGGCTTCAATGAGCTCATTTGACTTCTTGATTAGAGTCTTCAGCTGGGTATCTCTAATTTCCAAGGTTTTCGAGCAAACAACCAACTTTTTTCTCATTAATTCTTTCTCGTTGTTGGTTGTTTTTGCGGAAATTTGGAGAGTGCTCAGTTGGCTCTGAAGGTCTGCCAGTGCATTCTCCGACTCCCAGAGTTGTCTCCGGAATGTGGAGTTCTCAACCACTAAATCTGTAGTGGAAATTGTTTCGGCCATATTTGCAGTGTTTTCTGGGAAGGCTGTAAGGTTTGAAAAAGGGACGTGAATCCTACAGCCTAGCGTCTTGTGAGCTACTTCATAAGACCTTTCGTTGGCATTTCTGGAGCGAAGTCTCCACAGGTTCACTGCTGGTACCAACGAAAAGTCAGGGATCACCGGTAGGGTGTCGGTGGGAACAGTGATCGTCTGGCCGGTAACTTTATTTTTAATCACTGTTTCCTCTGACAGGCACCATTGGTTACAGTCCATTGTGAGGGAATAATCCAACGACTTAACGAATTTCGGATTATTGTCTAACGGATGCATCTCTCTCATCCGTTGGTGCTCCAGCCTCTCTTCCTTCAAAGGAAAATCTCTTCCCTTGGGCAGTCCGTCGTCTATGGAACTGTGAATAGGCTGAAGAGGTGCTTGATAAGAGTTGCTTTTATGTCCAACTGTGGTTTGTTGATGTTGATGGGGCTCATGCTGTTGTCGGTATTGTTGTTGATGTTGGTGTTGATGTTGTTGTTTATGTTGTTGTTGTTGTTTGTTGAAATGACCACGTTGACGCGGATGGATTGCTCTAGGCTTCTTTGCTAGAGGTGGAAGATCACTCATCCAGTTTGTGATGGGGTCATACTGCTCCACTGGCAGTGTGGGGGTTGTGATTTGGTAGGATCTTTTCGACATCTTGTCAAACATAAATAAAAATACATTTACAAAGAAAGGTTAAAACGAAATTTAGCTGTGCTGAAAAGAAAACAATCGTACTTTCTAACGTACCAACAAAATCATACTCTTAGAGTACAGGAATACAATCACACATTACGTGCAGAATCAATTTTTGCGAAGCTCCCATCGGGGTGGAAAGAAGGAAAAGAAAAAATTGAAGGAATTGAAATGTGGAAAACAATCTCCGTTTTGAAAATCGGATTATCCTATTAACCAAAAAATTATTTGTTTAAAGCTTTGAATCAGATTGTGTCAGATTTAACTGACTAAATCGGGTTTCGGACCTCGTGGCTTCCCTCCGTGCGACGACCCGCGCAGCTGGGTTTTTCTTTGTGTTGCAGTATATACCTGCTAGTGATGAAGGGTCGTTAGATGAGGAGGAGGAGGAGGACTTCTATGAGGAGGCCAACAGAGAGGGTGATGACGAAGGAGAGAAGAATAAGAATTGGGAATTGAATGGGGTGCATTGTTTAGGAATTTTCCGACCAAACGTCGTGGGGGTTGATCTTCTTCAAACAAATGGGGCAATTTTGTTTCTCTTGGGCACAGGGATTACACACAAAATGTCCAAGGTTCTGGTGACATTTTATGTGCGGGTGAGTGGAGGAGGTGACACATTTCTTTATTTGGTTGCAGCAAAAACATCGATAATAAAAACTAAGGGATATCGTATAAATGTGGCGGAGGCAAAGGGGGCAGTTTGGTTGGGAGGAGTGTTTTAGTAAGTTAGTTCTGCAATCAGTGCAAACTAGGTGAGGGGGTTGGTCTCCGTCGGAAGGGTGCAATTTTTTCCAGCATGAAGTAATTCTTAAACAAATGGGACATTCATCACGATATTCGACAATGGGGGGGGCGTGATGAGTTCTGGAGGGGAAAAACTATTCGAAAGGATAAACAATTTCCCATTTCAAAAATCTCGAGATGGATAAATAGTTTCGTTATTGAAGTTGTTTGGGGGATTTAATTGATCTAATTTCAATAAGAGCGATTTTTCGATTTTCAAAAAGAAATTCCAATGGGGTGAAAGAGGGGTTAGGATTTTCGTTAAACTTTGTTGGGTATCAATATTAACATAAAAAATTATTAAGGAAGGGGAGGTATAGTTGTCAGTCTCTATAAAGGAACGTTTAATGTCAGTTATTCTGACTAAATGCTGGTTTAGGTGAAAGATCATAATTAAATTATTTTATTGGTTTCTGTTGAGATATTTCTAGCACATTTGGATTCGTTTTCGAGTAGGTAAAGGAAATAGTTCCAGTAAACTGAAGTGGGGTAGACTGAGAGGGTTGATTTTTTCTGGGTTGTGACGTTCTTCAGGTTTACTAAAATAAATGCTTGAAGGGAAGGTTCAGTTTCGAAGGTTTTCACGAAACTACAAATTTCAACTAATTCTTGGTTTAAAAGGAAAAACATGATTTAAAATAAGCAAAGAGGGTACTTAATTGTTAATTCAGCGTTTGAATAAAAAGATAAGAATAGGGCTATTTCGAGTATCTGGGGGTGACTAATTTTTAAATTTATATAGTGATTTAAAATACTGTGGGGTTGTCGAATGTAAATTATGAAGGAGTAATGGGTGGTGGATAATCCAAGGATAATATATTTTATGTTATTTAATTTAAGGGTAAGGGATCTATTCTGTATGTTAATCATTACCAGTTGGAGATATCAATGGGGATCTCATCTAAATTTTGCTCTGAAAGCATCAAAAAAAGTTCCAATAGGGGGAAAAAGCTGGTATTGTTATCGAACCTTCGTCCCAAGAGTCTACAAAATCAAACAAAACTTCTAGAGTGGGGGTTACTTGATAGGGAAAATGGATAGTAAAAGATCGATTAATCTGATAAGGTCTTACTAAACTGCCTTGATAGTAAAAGTACATTCCAAAACGATAATTTCGTGCTGATAGATTCCGAAGTGTTTGCAATGTACTTGTGAATACGTTTGAATCTCTGAAACGTTTAAGAAATAAGGCAAAATTTGTTAAAACGTATAAAATAGACAATAAATTAATCAGTTCCCGAAGGGACTACTGAGGATCGGGGTGCCTTATTTTATAGAAGAAAGTGGATGTTGCTTCCTAAATCGAGTAGACCATATTCACAATCAAGTAAAAATTCCTTAAGAGTATAAAATTTTTCGTGGTCTGAATAAATTAATATGTCTACTAAGTCAGAAAATTTTGGTGCGCTAACTTTTAAATGCACTAAATTTTCATAAGCAGGTGTAAAAGAGTAATATATATGTCCATAAAATTCGTGAAACTTAATAAAAAAAACCTTTAGGGTACTCGGATACAAAAAGATCATTAAAGTTTTGCATCTCAATTCATAATGCTGAAACAGTTAAGTTAGACTATTAAGAGTTGATTAAGTGTGATAAATTAAGTATAAAAAGACAAATTGGATGACTGAATTATGGGGGAGCAATTGCATTTACTTCTTGCTCAGTAGGAACTTTAGGGTAAAGATGTGGTATTTCTGGCATAAGAGGTGATGCCACTTCAGGGGCAGTCAGTGGTGACAATTCAATTTGACTGTTGTCGTGATAGATGTTATTATCTGGTGTATGCTTGAGGTTTCGACTTCTGTTTGGTTCATTGCTTGTATTGTTATCAGAGTTTTCATCATCTTTAGGTGTTTGATAAATTGATGTTACAATGGAAAGTAGAAACAAATTGTACGAGGCTCCTAGTAATGTTTTCCAAAAACCAATAGTGTTTTTCGACAGTTTTTGTATCTCGAAAGCTCTTAAAATAAAAATTACGACATCGATCAAGAACTTGATCAACATGAAACATGCAAATAAAATTCCGGCTCTTTCTATGTAATAGCCAATTTCTCCAAAAGTACTCTTAAAGTGATCAAGGAAAAAAGATGGTGACAACATTGAATCTAAGTATAGTCGATTATTGAGGCCTGCGGCGCGATAGATATCGCGTTGACTATTGTCTACATGTGCGTTTTGAAGCACTGTTCGAGAAATCTTTTTCAAAACTGAATTAGATGCAGATTTGTGTAAAATTGTTCTCCAAAAATCTTTCAACTGGTTTACAGTGTAAATAGCTGCACGACGAGAATCATAGTCTGGGATTTTTTGAATATAACCAATTTGTTGTGGAGCAAAAACAGCGGGCGGTTTAAAAGGAACTGGCGCCGGCATCAACTGATACCAAGAATTATTATTATCTAAATCAAGTTGAAACAAATTTTTGAAAGTATCTGTACAGTCTATTTCATTTGCAAATGGAAATGTTTAGCGCGTAATAGGATTAACAAACATAGTTTTTCCGTCATAAAAGATCGGAATACGGTCGTAACAGCGATCAAGTACTTTAAGCGGTGAAATTTTCTTTGAACACGGATATAGAAAACCTATAACACCTTCAATTTCTAAAAACATTGAACGATTTCCGGTTAACATATATCCGGCCAATCTATTGTTTTCGTAAGACAATGCATTGATCATTTGGATTTGAGTGCGTCTGAGCTCGCACATATTTTGTAAAATAATGAAATCAGACTGTTCCAAATCACGATAGACCTTATACATCATGAAATTAATTTTCATACGCATATGAGCATCATAATCGATAGTGTCTTTTCCAACGTTTTCAAGAATTTTTTTATGATTTCCAAAATGTTGGCTACCAACTAGCTCGTTTTTAGGTGTCTCGTAAAAACCGTTCACCCTGATTTTGTTGTCGGTGCCGACTTGCATTTTGTAATAATTAACACTATTTTTCGAAATTACGGTTTTTCCCGTATTCATATCAAATCCGCCTGTGAAGGAAACAAATAAATCATCAAAGTTTGTAATAAACAAAGGAGTAGGCTTTCCACAAATATAAGTTCGTTCGTTATTTATCCTCAGTTTTATGTCTCGCGTGTGGTCTATTTTCATGTTGTTTTGCAAACGATAAACATCATTTTGCATGTCGTGCGTACTTATGATGTAGTATTGTGGTGGATCTGGTTCGTTTGTGAACTTTATCATTTTTGCGACTTGAGTGAAAAGTTTTGTAACAATGCAATTTTCTGGCACATCCCATGAGTAAGCGAAGGGGTCTAGTGATGTTGTTTCACAACCTCCTTCCTTTAGTTCGCATGGAAGTTTTAATCCTAATGGGGTAAAAACTGATTTTGTTTCCTGATCAACTTCGAGTTCAACTCTTTGCATTTGTGTTTCAAAGGAAAAAAGTTTCACTTCTCCTGACGCAGAGCAATCTGTGTTATCTTCAAGTAGTCGTCCTCATTTAGACCACCGTGTGTGTATTGATGTTTTAAAACTTCATTTGAAATGTCTAACTTATAAGTTCTATCGTACTCTGTTATTGCAATTTTTCCTGTTTTGTTTGCACGTCTGCGTTCTTCTGGCGTTACTATGACGTCAGTTGTAAGAGAAATTTGGTCATATGCTAAGGAAGAGTGCGATAAAAATCCACAGTGCCATCTTAAAGCTTGCGATTTTACTCGACACATCACTGCCTCTACTTTTGTTCTGTATGATCTTTGATACAGTGTCACCGTTGCAGGTGCAACTTTAATATTTTCCGGTTTAATGTTGCATTGGGCTACTTGATTTAAAGCATACATTTTGCTTTCTTTCATTTTTGAACAGTCATAATGAACAACTTTTAACGTAGGGGAGATGTCATCCAACTCATTTCTAACTGAGGGTCTACAAAAAGATACAACAGTAAAGACAAACAAAACAGTTAAATATTTATAAAGGAAGTTATTGTTTTTCATAATAACTTTATTTTATTAGTGATTGACTGAGTTTTTGGTTTTTTTTTTAGTCTCAGAAAGCTAGGAGTAAGTCTGGAAGAAGTAGGAGAAAAGGTCTCGGAAGTTAATTTTCCGATGATTTGAACCTTTAAAAAAAATATATAAGGTAAGATTTAAGTAAATCCCGCTTGATAGCGAGTAGTAAGTTTTTTCAATCGTCCCGAAATTCGACGATCGAGTCGAGATGAACGTTGATCATCCGAGGGAGTTGGGTTTGCCTCGGGTGATTGTACACGGGTTTGGGTTCTAACAGGGCTGACTCTAATGTCAGGTGGATCTGCAAAACGAATACGTGTTTCGGGATATGGGGTAGAACTTCTATTTCTACTACGACTACGGTTATCAGGTGTTTGTGTGTTATCTACAAACGTAGTTGAAAAACCTTCTTGAAATCCTGAATCAGGTTTTGTTATTGTGGTATTGTTATCTTCAAATGTTTTTTCATGATTATTTTCATTTTGTATGTTATCCGAATTACTTGTAAAATTGTCTACTGGGAGAAATTCAGTTTCAGTATAGGGTTGTTGAAAGGAAAATTTATCCACTGGCTTATTAAGTTTTTCAACTTGTTTATTCATTAAATTTTTGTAGAATGGTTGGAAGTTTTCATTCCTTAAACCATAGTCAACAACTAATTCTGAAATTGCGTTTTCGATTGGGAAGTACTCAATTAGATGGTTTCTATGGGCAACTTTTTTGACAGTTTTGTTTGAAACAAGTTCTATTTCGTAATTTACATTTGTCAATTTTTTTGTGACTTCATACGGTCCTGATCTTAGTTCATGTAACTTTTTGGATTTTCCGTCCTCGAATGAGTGGTTTTCCATTAACACTAGTTGTCCTACATCTAAAGGCTTACCTAGTTTATGTTTGTTTCTGTTTTGATGTGCTTTGGTGTTAACTTCTAGGCTTCTGTTGTATGCAGTTTTTTAAATTTGCTTGAATTGATTTTCACGAGCAAGCAATGAACTACTTAGTTTTGGCTTTAGTAGTTTATCTATTTGATCGTTGTTGCTACTTTGTTCTGAATGCTTGTGGAGTGGTAAATCTTTGCAAAATTCTGAATTACAAGTTAAATCGGAAGACCTTAATAATCCTAATTTCAGAGAAAGGGGAATTTGGGGCTTTTGGCCAAAAATGATTTCGTAGGGTGTTAATCCTGTACTAGTGTTTGCTGTTGTGTTATGAGCAAACGCGAACTTTGGTGCTAAGTCACTCCAATTACGATTAGCTTGTTCAAAAAAGATTCGGAAATGTGTGCCAAGGTGTTTGTTTTGGATCTCAACTTTTCCGTTGGTCCAGGGAGAGTATGCTGTTCTAGGAGCATGCGTAATTCCAAGTTCATGAGTCCAACTTGTGAACTCCTCGTTCATAAAGGCTGATCCTTTATCATACACAAGTTTTTGTGGTATACCAAAAGTAAGAAAAAATTTCTCAAGTGCTGATATTGTTTCACTTGCTGATGTTGATGGAACTGGGTAAACTTGGATGTAACGAGAAAAGGAATCAATTACTACTAAGCAATGTTTATTTCCGTTCGATGGTGGATTTATTGGACCTTTGTGATCTATATGTACCGTGTGGAAGGGGAAAGGTACAGTTTCTGTCCATTTTTCAAGTGGTGCTTCGTTTAAGTCTTTTGCGTTTTTGTTTATTTTTTTGACAGTCTAAACAATTCGCTATTAAGTGAGAAACCCATTTATATAAACCTGGCCAATAGAAAAAGCGTTTTATGCTTGACAATGTTTTATCTTTTCCAGAGTGTCCAGAAAGCGAATCTTGATGAGCTAATTCAAAAATTTTTAAGAAGAGGGATAATGGTGCGCATATTTTGATGTTTTGAATATTTGGATCTTCAGTTGGTTGTTTAATACATAAAATGTTTCCAATTAGGCAAAGATTTTCGAAATTATTCAAGTACGTTTTCATGGCTTTTGATTGTCGGAATTTTACATTTTTCTCATCTTTGTTTCCTGATTCAAAAAGTTGTCTTACAGTCTGAATAACTGGGTCTTTGAATTGTTCCTGGCTTATTGCTGTTATGTTCAAGTCAATATCCTTAGCAAAACTAGATAATTTCTCAATGAGCTCTTTTCCATCTGAAATTTCGTTATTTTCACAAATTGGTTTTGCTAGTCGAACACTTGCTATTCTATCAAAGTTTGCTTTGCTTGCTTCAATCTCTTGCTCAAGACTCATGTCATCTATTTCTAAATCTGACAATTCAACAGAATTTAGCAAAGGGTCGTCTTCTGTTGTAGAAATTTTTTCAAATTGCTCTTTTTCTTTTTCTAAATTATCATCAAATTCTAAAGACAAGTCAGAGTAGTAGTTTTCACTGTCGTCTTGTTCGCTTAGGATTGGCTCTTTTAGTGGGAATTTTCCACGATAGTGATTTATTGCATTTCCTTTCAAGAAGGATTCTGATATGTCCGAAGTTGAACAAATTCGATCACTGGGTTTATAGTTTGCCTGAAAAAATTGTTCATTTTCAAAATTCAATTTTTGAACACCTTGAAAAGTTTGCTTTAGAATGGGGTAGCAATCGTTTTTCTGTCCTTTTTCATTGTCATGCAACACGAAGTATTTTTCTTCGTTGCCTGACTCGTCATAAAATTTAATGTCTTTCGGGATTTTTTTGTGCTTCAGTTGATACTTGTCTAACTCTTTTATCGAGACGTTTCTACTAAGAATGTCTGGAAAGGCTAGGTTTCTGCCTTCTGTCCAGATTATTTTCAAGTTTTGGAATTGTGAAATGACAAGTTGATAGCGGAAAAATCGATGAGATAATTTTCCTCTGCGTCCCCAAAGATACAGTAGGGGCTTGTGGTCTGTGTAGAGGTACACTGGATGTGGGGAACCTATTATGTAATGCTCATATGTTTGTAGAGCAGAAATTACACCGCAAAGTTCTCTGGCTGTTGTACTCATTTTTTGCTCATCTTTTGTGTAAATTCGAGAATTAAACGAAACTATCCGTTTTCCGGTAGGAAATTCTTGGACTAAAATTGAACCAACACCAATTGATGATGCATCTACATGAACATGGAAGGGGTATCTGGTGTCAGGAATTGCTAAGACTGTATCTTCACTTATACGATCCTTAATTTCTCTGAACACCTTTTCGTGTTCATCTGTCCATCGAAATGTGGTTTCAGTTTTTATGAGATCGTAAAATGGCTTACTGTCTACATGCAGATTTTTTATGTACATGCTGTAAAATCCTAAACAACCTAGGACTCGCATTACATCTCGCTTATTCTCAGGTGTCTTTAAGGCTTTCAGATCTTCAACCCTTTTTTTACTGTTTGAATTCCGTCTTTTCCTACTACATGTCCTAAGAATTGTACTTTGCGCAAAAAGAATTTCGTTTTCTCAGGCTGAGCTTTCAGTCCTGCTTTGCGTAGCAAGAGGTGGTACTTTTTTATTATTGAGTACATCTCTTCAGCTGTCTGAGCTTGCATGATTGTGTCATCAATATAAGTTACGGCTTGTCTAGATTTTATTAAAGGTGCAAAGTGGATTGTCATCATCCTACTGAAAAAGTTTGGTAGTCCGCAAAGTCCGTAAAAACCACGTTGAAACGTGTATTGTTTTGAACCTATTACGAAACTCGTCAATTGTTGTGTTTCCTCCGTTAGAGGGACTTGATTATATGCAGAACATAAATCACTTGTAGTGAAGTAGTTTCCGTTTAGTCTAGTCAATAAAGAACCTATTGGCTCTAGAGGCCATGAATACTTACTTTGGTCTGTTATTGAGTTTAGATACCTAGCGTCTATTACTAGTTTCACTATGTTTCCCTTTGGAAGGATGATAACGGGATTAATAAATGACGATCCCATTTCGGTGTCGTCTCCCATTTCTCGAATTATTCCTGCTTTACAGAGCTGATCTAGCAAAATTTCAAGTTTTTCCTGATGGTGCAATGGCACTCGTGATGGTCTCTGCTTAGTCAAGGTTGAATTTGGTAGAAGTTTTACGTGAAATTTTTGCTTTATTTTGCCAACGTCATATTTGTGCTGAGAGTAGACGTCCTTGTATCTGGCAAGAAGTTTCATGAGATCTAGTAATTGTGCATCATTAATGTCAGATTGACTGAAGTCAAATTTTTTGAGAAACTCACGGTCTGATTTACTAAACATTTCCAGTTTTTCTGGTGGTATTTGTTGTGGTCGAATTTCACCTTCTATTGTTGCTTTTGGTTTTAAGTCTTTTAGATCTTGACTAAAATCTGTTTCTAATTCATTGTGGTCTGCAAATTCTTTTTCTTGAACCTTTTTCTGAGCTTTTTTCAACTTTTGTCTAATATCTGTTTTGTCTAATTTCGGATTTTCTAAAGTCTGAATTGGGTTTTCAACTTTTTCAGTCACATGAAAGATGTGATTGAAATCTGTTTCAGTTTCTGTTAAGACATCTAAGAACGCGACGTTATCAATCAGTGTGTACTTTTGTGTTTTTTCACAAATTTCTTCCAAAGTGTATCCTATTGAACATTTATCTATTGTTACTTTACGATCACCAGGGTTATTTAGCATTATTGGCAACTCTTTTTCTTTTCTTACACAATAGACGTTGTATGTGTAAATACCTTTGTCCTGGAGTCGATTGTCAATTATAAATGATGTTCCTTGTTTAAAAAATTGGTTTGATGGTGTAATTGTTAGTACTCTGCTAGTTTTCGGTGCTAGTTCGAAAGGTCTGTTAAGTAAAACTTTTTCAAATTTACTTACAAAAGGATAACTTTTTGTTTGATATTTTGAGAGCGTGATTGAGACGTTTGGATAAATTTTTAAGTTCATTTTTGGAGTTGTGAACTCAATTGATTTTGTTGCAAAATTCAAAAAGTCCATTCCTAGGATGTTTAATTCGCAACCGTTTTTCTCTGAAACCCATGTTTTGAGATCTGTGTAATATTTGCCTTCAATGTCAAATGAAAAGGGGACATAAATGTAGCCTAACAATTTTAATCGTTCACCGTTGACTGCAATTGTTTTCTGTTTTGACTCAATTAGTTTAACATCAATCAGTGACTTAAGTTCTTGTAGAAAGTCAAAATTTATTAAGGAACACGTTGCTCCTGTGTCAACTAGAAACTGCGATTCGAAACCGTTATGTTTATTACTGTCTCCGACGGCGTGAATGTACAAGTTAATAAAAATGTTTGTCTTTTTATTTTTGTACGGAGACTCGTCTAGTTTAAATTAATTTCATCTTGTTGATTGTCGACAAAGAATCCATTAACTTTATTTTCTCTGAATTGAACTCTGTTTGAGTTACGGTCTCTACTGTTATCTCTAGAATTCTGATTAGAACTGTTACTTCTTCTATAATCCTGTCTTGGACTGCTTGACTCACGATACCTTGTTCGGGAATCGTTTCGATCATATTGTCGTTCCCTGGAATAGTTCCTATAGTCCTGGGGTCTATGATCGTTGGATCTGCTATTATAGCGTCGATCTCGATTCTCAAAGCTTTGTGAGCGATTTCTGAAGTTATTGTTCTCAGATCTAGGATGAGGAGAAAATTGTCTGCGGTTATCTTGGTTGTAGTAACTGTTACGTGGTCTAGTGTCCTGTCTGTAGCTGTTCTGATTTCTATCATAACAATCTTCTCTTGGACGACGTCCTCTATAGCTTTGATAGTTATCTCTGAACTTATCTCTTTGCTGTGGTTGCTGTCTGTTTTGTTCTTTAAAGTCTCTATTTGCATAGCAATATGCTATTGTGTGACCTGACTTTCTGCAAAATTTACAAAATCGTGTGTGATTTTGTTTATTTCTAGGCTCGTTTGGGTTGTAGGCTGCGCTAATTCTGTTGTTTTTCATTAAACTTGCTAATTCCTGGAGCTGGTCTTTTATACCATCCATCTCCATTTTGTTGTCTATGCTGATAGATGCTGTGCCTGTGAAATCACTACTTACTGCAAAACTTAAGTCTTTAGTGCTAACTTGATTTCTAAGTTGTTCCCATGTTGCGTTAGGTGTTTCTATCAAATATTGATGCGCTTTTTGTTTAAGTGCTGGAGGAGTTAGTCCTCTTACAAAAAATTCCATACACTTAGTTTGCCTTTGAGCATCAGTGAATGGGTCTGGCCATCCCTTTTCCACTGCTTTTGTTAGTCTGTGTACGTAACTTTTGATTAATTCATCTGGTTGTCTACGAATGTTTTCTACCTCAATTCGTTTTCTATACTTGTCTTTCTCGTCTGTGAATCTATTTAGGAAACCTGTCCTAACATCATCCCATGGTTCCGCTGCGGGCAAGGAATCGAACCATTGGGCTGCTGGTCCTCTTAAGACTGAGCCAAATAATGCTTTTCTACGTGCGTCATATGCATTTTGTGCATCTCCTTGTCCTGGTCTATTTCCTAAAGAAAACTCTATTTTTCTCTCTATTAGACTTAGAAAATCTGCTACGTCCTCACTTGGGTCTAAGCCTGTAAATTTTTCCAGAGAAATGTCTGGGTATGCTACGATGTTAGCCATTTTTGTTTTAGGGTTTTTGTTGAATTATTACTAAGTTTTTATATGAAAAAGATACTATAAACGAAAGAAGCAATATAAACGTCTAATCAAAAGAATTTGAAGCTATGAAAAGGTCAAACAATTTTTTATAGAATTTAGAAAATATTCAGACAATTTGCTTAAACAAATGGTCCTATCTCAAAAACACTATTTGGGGTACGAAGTGCGTCTAAAATTTGGTTAAACTTTGGGTTGTTTTCCGCATGTGTTATGTAACAAGCTAGTCCTGGAATGTTATCAAAATTAATGAAAATGTACATATATTGCTTTTTCTTATCTAATTTATAACTAGTAACTTTGCCTGTATTATGACCAAGTTTGATTATAATATTCAAGAAGTTAGCGTCAATATTCATTGAATTCAACTTTTGCTCTAAAAAAGATGTAATTTTAGACAGTATTAGTTACAAAATTAAGTTAAGTTTAGTGAACTAGAGTTCAATATAACTATTGGGCGTGTGCAAAGCCTTCAAAGTTTTGTAAAAATCAGGATTAGAACTTGCATATGTTATAAAACAGTGTAGGCGCGGATCGTTAACAAACTTATAATAAATAATCAGAGATTGTTTATCGTTATTTAATGTGTACTTTTTAACTTTTGCAACTTTATCGTCGTACAAAATGGTTACATTTAGGTGCTTTGTACTAATATCCATAAGCTAGTTTATAAGACAATAAAAAGAAAAAAAAGTTTTTGTTTTGTTTTTCAATTTATTTTATACAAAAATATTCGATATTAAATAATTATAGGCATTCGTTCATTCGTTGATAGCAACCATCTTCTGTTAGCCAATATTCTATCCAGAAATATTTTCCTTCGTGACTAAATTTTGGTTTTTGATTGCTTTCAGAGAAGGCTGTTGTTAGTATTGGTCTATATACTCTGACTCGATAGGAAATGATTTGATTATCGCTATCAGACTTCCTTATTAGAACACAATAAACTCTTTCTTTTTGGATTATTTCTTTAATAAAGTTGGGCAATGTGGGTGAGAACATGCAAATGTTTTCAAACTTATAGAGCTTATTATCTGGCAAGGGAACTAGTTTCAGATTTTGGCTGTTTTCACTCATTTATTGGAAGCTTGTGGTTGAGCGTACATACATTGTAAATCGATGATTGAGCCACGTTTATTAAGTTTGTTGAACAAATAATCTAAGGAGGTATTTTCAGTTTTAAATATGGTTACTTGTCCGACAGTTTTTGTTCTTTTGATACGGTAGACTATTGTCACGTATGATTGTTCAACGTCGGTGACGTATTTGAGCACTCGACAGTCTGCTGAGTTATCCTTAATACTTATTTGTTTGTCTCCTATTAGGTATTCCATAAACTTTTTGCAAAAACTGGAAATTTAAATTTGTTGAAGTGAATTTGTATGCAGAATTATACGTAACCCAACAAGTACAATCGAATATATGGCTCAGAAAAACGAAGGAGAAACTTAAATATCACAAAATACCAGTAAAGGGAACGTTTACTTAGAAAGGTTGCACGAAAAGATCGTGTTATTTCCGTTAAGTTTGCCGTTTTGGTGGTTAATTTTGGACAAAACGCTATATTTCTATTAGTATATTAACTTAAAACTGGCGTTAATAGTCTTCAAAAGCTATTTCTTGTCTCTGTGTTCGAATATTTACTCATACTTCAGGATTATCGGCAAATTTCATAAAATTATTTGGAATTTTGAGACCAATTTTGGGATTTGTTCCGGTAATTTGTATTCAAAATGAGATATTTTTCTCTTTTTGTGTTTCAATTTGGGTAATTTTTTACAAGTTCCGGGCAATTTTTGGATTACTTGGGTGAATTTTGGGTCAATTTTGGGCAAAAAGTGATAAATTTGTGTCAATTTTGATGAATTACCGGATCAATATAGGCGAAATTTTGAAAAATTTTGGCAAATTTTGACAATCTTTTACCAAAAACGGGTGTTTTCTTAATGAATCAGGGCAAAATTGGGAAAATTTTGGCTGAATTTGACAATTTTTTGACAAATTTGGGCTAATATGTCAATAATTTGGGCCAAATCTAATAGTTTCCGGTTGTAATTATTTCAATTTTGTGTTTAAAAGCAAAAATTGTGTTTAAAACTTACGAAATATAGTCAATTTCTAGTTAATTTTTGGATTAAAACCGATAAATTTGCATAAATTTTGGGTAAAAATTCAAATGTTTTGGTCAAAAATGGGTAAATTTAGGAAATTTTGGGCTCTTTGGGCCTAATTTTGGGCAATTTTTAGATAAAAATTGAAAGATTTTCGCCTAAATTTGGGAATTTTAGGACTTTGTGGGCTTAAATTTGCAATTTTGGAGAATAATCTGGGCTTTTTTAGGTGAATTTTAGTTAAATTTGGCACCAAAATTCAATTATTTACTCAAAACTGTGTCGAATTTAGGCAAAAACACACAATTTCTACACCAAACAGGGCTAAATTCTTCAAAAATTTGATGAAATTTAAAAGTTTTCACTTTATTCCGGACAATTCTAGTAAAAAATTGTGTATAATTGGCTGATTTTTGGATGAATTCTCACTAATTCTTGTTAATTTTGGCAAAAAATAGGAAAATTTGGCCTAAAAACCTGATAAAACCAACTTTGTTTAACTCGAAAACATAAATTTTTTGAAAATTTAGGGGTTAAATCGAGGCGTTATGGTGATTGCTGGAGCGTTTGGTTGACAATACAATGTTATTTGTGGCTATCAGAGTGAGTTAATAACTTTTAGAGACACTAATAGATACACTATGCATGTATAATGAAGTAGAACAACGTTAAACTAAGCTTATTTGCATGTGGGTCAATTTGTTTTTGCAGTATTATGGGTTTGGAGAATGATAAGTTCAATAATTAGATGATAAATCAAAAGTTAAGATGTATAAGACACGCTAAGGTTAAGTTATGGACAATAAATGAGAGCTAGGTTAATGAATATGGGTGTATGATTTCGTATATAGGACTAGGGGGATAGTACAGTTCGTTATGCTAACAGTATTAAAGATTTGGTTAAATTGAACACAATTATTTAGTCTAAAAGTAACATTAATGTGACCGGTCGTGTCTAATTTTGTGCGGGGGGGAATACAAAAGACGTCTTTTTATGATACACAATTATGTACTCACGTGTGCGCTTAAAAAACCAACCTACAGTGTCAAAATTTGGGTCTGAGAAGCAAAGAACCGGTGCTCAAAGTTACTAAATCAGTGGACTGTTCTTTTGTGGGGAGAACCCGTCTCTTTTAGTCGGTCGTAATTGAGACGTTCAGAATCTTAGAACATCTCACACAGGTACTGGGATAGCGCGGTATGTGGCCCTACCATAGAACCTGTGTGACCTCTGGGTTTTTGGTTTGGAAAACTAGCCACAAAAAGTCCACCAGGTCCCTAAATGTGTGAGCAACCGACGTTCTTTATTCCTCGTCGCACCAGTTTTTAACTCTGATGTGGTAGGTATTTTATTCGCTTGATCTTAATTACCACACTAGAGCTAAACCTATTCTATTGTAGCGACCTTAATTACAGGCTAGAATAAGTCTCAGTATATGCTCACAATGTTCTTTGCTGATTTCCAAATCTATGTGTTATTTGCTAGAAAATAAAATTGATTAGATACAAAGATTAATTAGTGAAAAGACAGAAAGGATAGAGCACAATTAGGGGGTAAATCTTACTCGAAAATACGGTGGGATATCTAATCTTAATCAATAAATTGAATCCATCTTACTGCTGGATGTGAACATTACTCTAACTCTATTTTTGCTATAAAATTGGCAGACTTACAATCGCTGCTGATATTTCCCTCTTAGTTGAGGAGTAGATATTTCGCTCTTAGAGCAGAGGGAGGAAGAGAGAGAAAAAATTTTTTGGTGAAATTCAAGCGGCTTAAGTTGCGCTGGTTGAGTTGGAGAACTGATTTCCTTCAGCAGCAAGCTCTAGGCTCGTGCGTGTTTATACATGATTCAACACGACTAAAAAATCACAAGACTTATGACTAGCTCCGAATCAATTCATAGGTCATTCGTGGAGCCGACTATTACTCGTCTTTAGTCATATATTCGTTTCAGGCTTGCTGCTGAAGAACGGCCTGGATAGCTTCAGTATCCTTCACTTAGTACGCGTATTAATAGCGGCAGTGAATCAGCCGGTATGGCCTGCTCCATAGTGTATTAAATAATACACAGCAGTATTTGGCTATGAATAATGTATTCATTCACTCAACGCAATTTACGCAGCATAGCTCTCTCTTAATATTCCGTCAGTTTAGACTAAGTCTAAAGTGTTCACAAAGTCGACGGTTAAATAATTATACTCTCTGTAGTATCGGTAATTGCGGCGGCAATTATCCAATTAGCAATACTACAGTGCAGCCTTCCAAATGATTTTTTAAATTTTCCTTTTCATTTGGAGAAGCAAAAATGATGAAATATTCCTTACTATTCCAGTACTGTTCGAGTACTATTCCAGTACTATTCCTTCAACAATTGCTGATAACCTATCAACCTGACTTATATAAACCTCTGAAACATAGGTAATTTTGACGTTCTAACAAATTTCAAACGTCTAAGGGTAACTTTAACTGGATGCTCCGCATTTCTGTTCAGATGGTTTGCAGAGACTCCAAATAAAATATGATGCATCACCGATAACCAACTAAAACTCTCTATTCCATTGAATTGGTTTCCGTTTCAAAAATTCTTCTTATATGGCTCCCGTTTTAATGTAAAGTTTTGTGGTTGATTTGTGTAACATGAATGTGGAATTTGTGCAAATGGGGTTGACATGAATGTTTAATTTGTTCGGAGGGGTCAAAACGATGTAAAAGGGTTCAAGTTGGGTAAAACAGAGCTAAGTAGTGGGGATGCAATTGGAGGAAGGCATTTTTCCACCATCTCCAGCCCCACTATTACATGATTTGTCCCATCCCCATCCTGCGTCCGCGCATCCCAAAAGATGCAAGAGTTCACCCTCAAATTTTCATCCATTTTGCCCAGCTCTGCTCGTTTTTGGGTTAACAATATTGAAAAAGATGTACGAGAAGTGTTTTTCAGGCGCAAAACAACAGACGACAGTGGTGTGTATCAGAAACACTACTACTTCTACAACTTTGGAGTTACAACAGACTTTAACAGAAATGTGAGTACAGATTGAGCTATTGTTCATATATTTTTGTTAAGATATAATCTGAAATACGTATATGAAATACGTGGACAGAAAAATTACGCACTCTTATTGCTCGTATTTATTGTACTACAATAAATAATATTGACGTTTATGTCAACTGTTTATTGAGCGCAAACAATTTCGTCTACGACTCGATCCATCCAGTTTTTAATCCTTTCTCAGGTTAAGAAGATTGTTAATGGTCAGTCAACAAAAAACGCATAGAGTGATCAAAGGTGTTTATGATTCCACTGATTAGTTCCCTAGATAAACTTTGCCTAAAACCAAATCCTTAATAAGCCTGAGTCTGATAAGCTAAAAGCTGATCATTAACGAGCTAAAATCTGATCATTGACCAGCTAGAATCAGCTCATTAACAAGTCGAAGTCTGATCATTAACGAGCTATATTCTTTTCTTTGACCAGAATGTTAAAATTTGAAAATTGACGAACAATTGACTGATCTGAAACGATTCGTAAATTTCACGTGACAAATCTGTTATGAAGAAAAAAATTTTGAAAGACCTAATATGAAGAAAAAAAGTCATTAAAAAATTTTGAGTTTAAATAAATATGCCTGTAAAAAAAACTCCATTGATTGACAAAAATAGGAATGAAGTACTATTCTTTCTTGAATTCTGTATAATATATCAGCGTGGCTCTTAATCAAACTTAATTTGGACATTCTAGCAAATTTAAACAGTCTATGGATAACTTGAAGTACATTTCCGTGCATGTGGACCTCAGAGACACTGTATATGACATCGATGTGATTATCTAGAATTGTTTATTGTGAGCATCACTGATAACCAATAAAACTCTGTATTTCATTGAATTTGTTCCGATTTAATGGTCTGATTGAAAAGTCGCCCTAAATAGCTCATATTTTAATGTAAAATTTCGGGATTGGTTTAAAGGGATTAGAAGATATAAGGCTGTCTACTTGAAATCTGATTGTCAACGAGCAAAAGTCATTAAGATCATTAACAAACCAAAGATGGATCAATGAACAGCTTAAATCTGATTATTAATGAGCTCAGGATCTAACTATGTTGACAAAAATTTGACAATCAATTGGCTGATCTAAACTGTTTTGTAAATTTTACGTGACAGATCTGTTAAAATGCGTTGGACGAAAATAAGTGTGGTGAGAAAAAATTACAGGATAAAACTCCCGTTTACAAGGTCTTACAGGGTAAAATTTCCGTTGATTTGATTTAATTTTTTTTTCAGATCTAACTACATAGATAAAAAATTGTGTTTCGTATGTTCTGATAAGACAAGTAAGGTTATGTAGTTAAATTTGCTTGAAATATATATAAAAAAAGCAAACAATCAAATAATCAAGCTTTTGTATAGACTGCAAAACTTTTCCTGAATATTTTATTACTTTTCATGCCATGCGTGTTCAATCAAAGAACTACTCTCACTACCTTAAAAGACAAACTTTTTTGTTTTTCTCCTGTGAAAAGTAATAATGTTGCATAAATGTTCTTTATTTTTAAATTTGTCAAGGTAGACTATTTGATATTTGAGAGATAGAATTTTCATCTTGTAAAATCTGATAAGACAATGGTTGATTTGCAAGATCTGCCATGAGGCAGTTTTATTGTGTAAGATATGATTATTGTCTCATCATTTCTAATGAGAAGATGCACCCCCCTATCAAGTATCTCAGAAAGCAACTATGTTAGACATCTTTTATCGTGTACTTTGTTAAAAGATAAAGTTTTTCGGATGAAAGGCGACCATTAACAAGCCTGTGGTTGATCATTAAAGCGCCAAAATCTGATGATTAAAGAGTCAAAGAACCATTGGATGGCTGATCATGCGCGACTTGTATCTCACAAATTTTTATCCAATTTTCATCATTTTTCAAAAACAATTAATAAAAAGTTTTATGGATTTTTGCCTAATATGGTCCAAGATCCCAACAAAAATTGGAGAAGATTGTAAAACTAGAGCAGTTCGACTTTATTACAGGCAAAGAACGTAATTGGCCTGCTGGAAATTACAGGTATATCTTGCACTTACCTGGAAGAACTTTCCAAAATAAAAAGCTTAACTGCAACTCTCTAAAAACAGAGTTCATGCTTTTCAAGATTTGACCAGAATTAATGCACTAAAAATATGATCTTACAAAATAGCCGTTGATATAAATGTTCAACAAGAGAAGCATGTATATCTGCTACGCGTATGAGCTTTTGCGAGGCTTGTACACTTTAGCAATCGAGAAATTCAAAATAATTGGGAAATCTTGCGAGATAATGAATAGGTCTTCCTTTTTTTTTTAATATTCTTGCATGAGTTGCGTCCTTCTTGCAAGATTTGGAATTCTCATTTTTCTTACCCGCATGGATGAGGATTCAAGGATATCTAAATTTGTATCCTACCAACAACAGGGCGTGAAAGTTCCGTTAGGGCGGGTTAGCTCCATCGGTTAGATATTCTGCCGATACTACTAAACTTGCCCATAATTTAACCCACGGATTAGTGCCTTAAAAGCGTTACGGTACTTTTACATATAAACTTTTTTTCAGAAAAATTTAGCCGATCTCTACGCCTTCATTTACAACGCCCCCCAAGATTTCGCCTACAACAGCCCACGAAATTCACTGTCTTCCATTCAATCTGGCACCAATTACGTAATCAAAGCACGCTCTCTACACATGTGCACTGTGCACTTACCAGGAGCCAGTGAAAGCCTTCTAACATTCTACAGCGAAGAAGTTACAGGAACAGCTTTAACTGGTTAGACCAAGAGAAATTTTGTTATAATTTCGAGTAAAATATAGAGCGCAATTTTCTAGTGAAAATATTTTTTTGGGTTTTAAAAAATAAGGGCTTAACCGAGCATTTAAGAAGAACAACATACAGACACACACGCACCCACAAACGCTAACACATACAAAGACGTACGCACACAAACACACACACATACACACATATACACACGCACTCACACAAACACACAAAAACACACACACACAAGCACACAAACAAACACACACACAGACAGACACACGCACACCTACGCACACACACACACACGCACACACACACACACACAACCTGCATACACACACGTTTACACAAACACGTACACACACATGTACACAAAACAAACACACACACAAATACACACAAGCACACACACACACAACACAAAGACACACACACACGCCCACACACACACACACAAACACACACACAAACACAGACTACAATACAAACACACGTTTACCCACACACAAGCCCACACAAAAAAAAACACTCGCGTACACATATTTGTATATAAAAAACAACGCACTCACAAAAACACACAAACACACACACACAACACAAAGACACACACACACACAAATGTTTACACGCAGCAGCTCAACCCATACACAGGTTTACACACACACACAAACAAACACACACACACAAACACACATACACATGTTTACACTTACAAACACACGCACACAAGTTTACACACAAACACATATGCACACACACACATACACAAACAGCAGATAGATACACACACATACACTCTCAAACAGAAACACACACGCAAACACACATTCTCGCGCACACACAAACACATACCCACACAGGTTTTTGCATACACATACACACACACATTTGTTTACCCCCACACACACGCTCGCACACACACACACACACACACACACACACACACACACACACACACACACGTGCAAACACACATACGCACACGCACACACACACACACGCACACATACGCACAAAAACACAAACACACACACATCACACACACACACACACTCATATACACATCTTGCTAAATAATACAGAATGTCAGTTTGCTTGGCAGAACTCTGAAAGACTTCCCAATATCTTGATAAGCGAAGTTTTCTACACAAATCTTGACATTCTTTCCTTGTTTGGAAGCACAAACACACAAGCACACAACAAACATACATCACAACACACACTTACTCACACGCACACTCACAGACATACACACAAAACACACACAAACACACGTCACACATACAACACAACACACACACACAAACACAGAAACACGTACACACACACACACACACACATACACACACACACGTACACACGTTTACACATACAAACACAAACACACACACACACACAAACACACACACACAAACACACACAATTACACGCATTTACGCGCACACGCGCAAACACACATAGACAAACACACATGCACACACACATACACAAACAGCAGACAGATACACACACACACACTCAAACGAACACACACACACAAACACACATTCACGCGCACACACAAACACACACCCACACACAGGTTTATGCACACTCATACACACACACACACACTTACACACACACACACACACACACACTCACACACACACACACTCACACACACACACACACATATATATATATATATATATATATATATATATATATATATTTATATATATAGATATTTACACAAAACACACGCACACACACACGATCACACACACATATACTCACAAAACCCTCGCACACACACACACACACACACTAACACAGAATCACACAACACACATACAACACAACATACACACACATACACACACACACACACACTTACACACACAAGGCTTTGAAGGCCTGTGATGAGTAACGTGCAAATTGACTTTGTTTAGTTGAGTTTCTTTGTTGTTATTGACCTTCTTTAAGTCTTTTCAGAGAAATTCTCGAAACATTCACCAAAATTCATCTTGATGGTTTCAAAAAACTGAATGAAATAAAAGACGAAGGACTGAATTCCTTTTAAAATTGATATTAAAACTCTAAGATAACTTTCTCCTCGATAGCGTCATCTAAACGATGATCAAGTCTACACATCAACTTCTTTTCTCATTTTTCTGGATCAATCATCACTACTTCTGCTGAAAGTTCTAACTATTTTAATTGTCCACTTTTGTTCACTCATAACACGTGTACAACTTTGAATTTGATGTACATAAAAATGAACAGCTGTTATGATTAAAATTGTCACACTTAAGAGTTTAGACCGCTTTTTTTGAAGACGAATACAGATCAAAGGGGGTGGTCTAGTTACAGTTTGAAGATTTTAAAGCCGCTCTATATGCAATGAATACTGTTCGAACTTTTGTTTCATTAGATCATTCAAAGCACAGCTTAATGACAATCAGAGCAAGTGAAACTAAGAAAAATTCAAAAAAGCGAGTTTAAAAGCAGATGTTCAACAAAGTACAAATTACATGTATAGAGCTTGTTTGATTTTAAGAAATCTTCAAAAGTTAGTTTTTAATGCATCAGTGTGGATACTTTTATTAACAATTCTCGGCTGGAAAGTTTAAAAAATGTGACCGAATGAGCTATTTTTTTTTAAAAAAAATTCACCTCAAAACACTACATAATTTTTTGATAAATTTCATTAAAACGACAAGTATGTTTTGCTGCAAGCAATTTTTTTATAAGCTGATATAAATATTCAAAATAGTTCAATTAATTAATTTTGAATTACAATTTGTAAATAAGTTGCCGAAAAATTTTTCTTTCTCTGCAATTTAAAATTGTGCTTGATATACAGGTATGCCTAGGCCAACTACTGCCTAATTTTCTAGCCGAAAAACATTCTAGCTCGCAAAAACACCAAATTGGTTGAATGGAAGTTGATTTGAAAAACAAAATATGACCAAGAGAAGGTACAGTCTGTCGCACTGAGAAAAGCCTCAGAATTTGCTGATACTCTAACCTTCTACTATTTTGTGGAAAGATTGTTCTCCTTATTTGCTATGGTACTGTAGCAATGCCACTACTGGTATGAGCAAAATTCTAAGCAATTGATTTGTTCGAGATCTAGGGAAAAATGGTGTTCAAATAAATGCCCAATAATTTCTTCCAAAGGAAATTTCGAAAACATTTACTATCTGCTCAGATTATTATTAATAGCTAACGTTCGATCATTTTCTTTGTAAAATCGTAACCAATGGCCTAAAACCACAACTATCAGAATTTTAGGTGTGAAACCTTTTTTTTAAGTTGAACGGACAATTAAGTAATGCAACTAGAGACAATATAACAGCTGCGAACACCGGCCAACCTTTAAAAGAACATTCAGCTCCAGACGGGGAACAAGCTACCAAGTAGATTAGGTTCAGTAATGACTTTAACGAGAAACGGAAAGTGAAGTAATTTTGTTAGAGCGGTTACCTTGAACTCTTAAAAACTGCGGTTATTGTATTAAAGATTGGGGATTTGTGGTGCACTGATTGAGAGTTGGCGGAACCTTGGCCCTTGCTGCTATCATATGTACTGTTATCAAAAAGTGTGGAATCATAATAAATGTCATCATTGAACAGTTATCATGAAAGTCTATGTAAAGAGGTTAAGTCATCTCTTTCAATCTTTTGCGTGATTTATATGTAGGTATCCTAGCTCTCATGAGGTCCAAAAAGAGCATATAAAAAGCCACTGCTACGCAGCTGAAGTTCATAAACCAATTATAACGTATTACTGACCTCAATGCATTTTACGTGGATTTATATGAAATTGCGTTCTATACAGAATACTAGCTTGCTGTAATCCGCGAGTAGCTTGTTGCAACGAAAAAACCGCTAGTAGTCACTGACATCCGTTACAACTGAAAGAAAATAGAGTTTTACGAAATTTCCGATTTTGCTCAAATCTGAAAATTTTTACAAGTCGGGACCGAAAATCTGTACCCCCCCTCAATTTTTTGAAGCCGATATGACTGAACCAAGCTGGGGTCACCATCTCCCTACGGCACCCCTAAGCTGTTCAGAAGCCAGGATTGGTGGTGCCAGCTCTACCCAGTCCGGAGCTATTAACACTTATGAGGGGAAAAAGTGATAATTTTGGGGGTAAAATCCGAAAACGCTGATTTTTGAGTTTCAAGAACGCCACCTATTACAGGGCGTAAAAAGGTCTCGAGCTTACGCCTGACTAGGCGGAATACGAACCATACCCCCCAAACCGCCTCATGTAAACAAAGGACCCGGAAACGTAGGATCGGCCGAGAACTAAGCTTGAACGAATTTGTCGGCCATTTTGACTTATTTCGCTTGTCACGGACGTACGGCGCAGCCAGGCCGTAAGCCTGCAGCGGGTAAGCGGACGCGCGTACGGTACCTCAGAAAGCCCCCTCTGTAAACAAATTGCTACTAGTAAGGACAGAAAAATCCGGAAATCACATATACGTAAATTTAGCGGCCATCCTGACTGACATTTAATAATTATGTGTTGGTATTTAACACGTCACCATAATACGGCATTGGTATTACGGACTTTCAATGAAGTAGCCAACAGCAGTATAGAAGGCTGAAAACCTTGTGCAATAATGACGGTTGTTTGGTTTGAGTAAACAAACTGTGAGCTCAGCTCAGTATATAAGCGGCTTACACTATAAGCGCAGCGCAGAAGTTGCTAACCGTGAACGAGTTAATATTCGATTGTTTGGCATAGTTTGCCGGGTTTATTGAGAGAGAGGTTCTGTGAATCGTTATTGAGCGTCGTTGCGTTAACTTTGCCAGAGCGATTGAGCGCCATACTCTGAATAGTCGCTGTTATAGAATTAGAGTTATTTGGCTAAGTTTGCCTGATTTGATTGAGCGAGAAGCTCGGACTTATTGTTGTTGTTAGACTGTAGTTCATCAGTCTGTTATTAGCTGAAGGATAATTCCAGCTGTTTGATTGCGTTTGAGTATAAGCGGCAATCGGTATTAAAGTGGAGTTGTATCGAGAAACAACTTAATTAGTTATTGTTTCAAGCTTGTGGTTGCTTGTGTTAGAATTAGTTATAGTAGTAGTTATTTTGATTGTCAAAATGCATGTTACCTGATGCCTATTGAGTTATTGTAATTAGCTATTAGAGTTACCTAATTTAAGTGTTTTACCCTCGACACTTTTGAACAGCCAAGAACATAGTACGGGAAATCTATTGTTGTTAACAAGAAGACGAACCACCAAACTAAAAACCTTTCGAATTGTGAGATCTGGGCGCTATCGTTTTCCCGTGATAGGCAGCCTAATCAAAATTCAGAATCTTACAGTGGCGCTCCTGTGTGGGCTTCTTCTTCAGTGGGACACAATAGAGCGGAAATCTACAAGTGGTGATAATATCTCGGAACAACGACAAATGCGAGGGTGAGGGCAACGATCGGTGTGACTTTGGCTCAAGTCCAAGACAAGTGGCGAGCGAGTACGGCGAAGAGAACGAAATACACAATCGACTGAGGAATGAAGAGATGGAACTGTTGGAGATGGGTAGACAGCTCTACAAAATGTTTCGATCATGTTCTAATGGATGTGTTGTGGATTTGGAGCAAGTAGATCGCTGGATTGCGGATAATGGACTTAACTCAACAAACGTTTTAGAAATGATGCGAGAACAAGTAGAGGCGAAACCAGCCACCGGTTTCCACATGCAGCCGTGGGGCATAGAGGGACGTGAAGACTATAGAGCACCGACGGTGAGCTACGCCAAACAGGATGCTGAGACGAAGACTAACGTGGAAGAGATAAGTCCCAGACTGCAAGCCATTCAACAAGGCATCCACGCATTTGAAAGACAGGGACCCTATGAGATGGTAGAAGACTTCGCACAACGTGTTCTTCTGTGGAGTTTAGAATTGAGTTGCTTGGATAAAGGGGAACGTGATGACATAACCATCGACGTGATGTGCACAAAAGCTCGCGAGGAACTGAAGGAGGGGCTCGAATCGAGCCACCACTATAGCTATTTCGAAGAAATTATCTGGGAGCTCCAGAGATTAGAAATAGAAACTGGAATCCTTGTCCCAGAATCAGCGACCCTAAGTGATGGCAGTGAGGTGGCGATGTACCAAACATCGAACGAGTGGTTAACCCGTAGCAAAGAAAATGAGACCCAGCAAGGGAGAATACTTGAAACTGAAAAACTTGCAGAGGAAGCCGTCTCCTCCAAAGACAGTGGCAATTCCACAGCACAATCAATTCCGAGCACTGAGAGGGAAGTGGAAAAGGATAATGATGGGACTCTCAACAATCTCGAACTGGAGGACACAGTAGAGGCAAGTGCCGAACCTGGAGTACTAGACATCGACTGGTCCAAGAGCATGGAGCTAGAAGGAAGCGAGCATGAGTTGGACTCGCTGATAGAAGACGAGTTAGAAAACTTAACTTTTCAAACACCAGAGGAACTGGTAGCCGATTTTGCGGAGCGGGTAATTGCTTGGAGCACCAATCTTGATCTCAACGAGGCGGACATAGAGTACGCCAAGATTCACGCATTTTGGTTCAGAACGACAGATCAGATCTACCTTCAATTGCATAGAGACAGAAACTGGAGCAACATGCCAGGTCTAGTGAAAGACATGCAGGTGGTGGAGCGGCAGATCAATGGGAGACTGCAACAAATTAGTGGGAACTGAATCAGCAGCAGCTAGTGCAGTCCTGGAGACTGAAGAGCCCAAAAACACTGATCAGTTGGACGAACAAAATCAGAGAGGGTCTACTGAAAACATTCTGGGTAACAGTAAAGAATCAGAAATGAATTATTTAGCTCTGCTCACCAGTGAGAGGACAATAAAAACTTTCCCCTTTTCTTACAGCGATGAGCGAGTGGACGAAGTAATCACGTTGTGCGCTCAAAAATGTCCATTACTGAAAGTAGTGGCAGTAACCGACGGAGACGAACTGAATTGCGAAAGTCTTGCCTCCCAAATTGGCACGCAAGAAGACAACCCGGACAATCACAAGACAGCTGGTCCGTCAAAGGAGAAGAGAACAAAAGGGAAAGAAAGAAAAGCAAGTATAGAATGCAGAAAACGATGTACAGTTTGTCACCAACAGAAAAATATGTCGAGCGCAAGGCAACGCTACCGGAGCCTACCGCAGAACAAAAAGAGAAACTCTGATTCCGCAATAGGGAACTGCCAATTGCTGAGGTGTTCAGTTTCTCCAATTCTACAAAAGACTTTGCTCATTTTGATAAACTGATGGAGATTGTATTTCCAACGGTTGCATGGAATGAAGAACGGCAAAGCTCTGCGAATTTTATGTCAGACGCTGAACAGGACAAGGCCCGGGAAGTTCCAGACAAACTGAACGCAGACAACAAAGAAAGCTTATCTGAGGAAGCCTTGAACTCTGACTTAAGCGACAACACCGCTTCAGCAGAAGGGGAATTAGATGAAGGAGAGACAACTCAGCTGGTCCAAAGCAATTTGCAGCTATCCCCAAGACTCCAGACGAACGAGGGGCCTGATGAAGGGCCGCAACACAGCCAAGAACACGCTGACCTCGGCCCTCCGACCCCGGAATTTGTGGAGAGCTACTCAACAGATTGGGAGCGTCAACCCTCTTCCCCCGTTTTGATAGATGAGAGGCAAGGCAGTCAGAATCTGGAGGATGCACAACCACAGGGAACAAATTTTACGGTCAGAGAATTAAATGATGTGAACACGTCGAACGAGCAGCTAGCCGTCGAACATTTGAGTGCACATCTTGGCTCAGGCACAGACTATAAAATTGAGTTCAAATCTCAGTTGCATGCGGCTGACCATTGGCGGGAAGCGATTGGTCTGGAGGCACCAGTGGTAGCTAACAGTCAGGAATTGTTCTCCAGAAGTATCACGGAACTTGATCCGGCAAGTGGCGAGAGAAGCGGCTGCCAAAAGCAAACCCCTTACCAAGAGGAGTTGACGGCAGAGCATAACCCCACAGGACCTAACCAAAGCAAACAAGCGAACCTGGCTGCGCAAGAAGCAGGAGCGACGGACAATCAAAACTTTCTTCCTGCAGACGGGTGGGAACAAAACCACAGATGGTGTCAACCCTTACATGCAGGCCAGCCATATTCTGGTCAACTTCCGGACGGGAGAAACATGTCTCTCAGCCGATGGGCAACAAAGAAGGGAATTCAGTCAGAGTGTAGAAGGGAGGAGAAGCAGGAACAAGAAAGGGGAATAATGTGGGTTAGTTCAATGGAAACTCAGATTCTTGGTGTGGCTTGTGAAATCCCGTTTGATCCAGGTCCTTCACGAAGTCCGTAAGACTTTTCAAACTTCTTGCACATTAACTTTTGCTCTATTCATTCATGTTGCTAAAGAACCTCCATTTGTGCTGTAAATACCACTAAAGCGGTAAATTGTTGCCTTCAAGGCCAATTGACAGTAAGCAATCACAAGCTAGAACTCAAATATGACTAGGCAAACAAATAGGTAAGTTGATTTAGAAACGTGTATTGGTTTAGCAAATGTCAAACAGCATAATATACACTCGCTAGTTAAACGTAAACACACCAGGGATCATTGGCAAGAATCAACAGTCTCAAGCCGGTTATCACTCAGTTAGCAACGCGAAACCGCCTAATTAGGCTACTTAGATAAAATACGGAGAAAACGAAAATTATAAATGGATCCGCAGTTTAGCGTGAGGCAGGCACTGCAGGACGATGGAATCTTCTCACCAGAAGAAGTCGAAGCCGCTGCCAGGAACGTAGCGCGAAGCCTGGGAAGGGACCTTAAAACTGATGTTCACCCGGCGATGCTCGAACTGAAAGTACGGCATCTCAACGCGTGCTTCTTTGCCCATTGGGATTATTCTATCCAACAAGTGCTCCTCTATGTGAATCAATCGTACATTGGACAACCAGCATTGATGGTCAATGAGATACACAAGCTCGATGTTTTCCAAAGGAATGGGGGTACTCCAACTAAAGATGAGAATATTGGAGGAGTCTCTAAAGAAACACTAAAAATACTGCGATTTTTTGAGAGGGGTGCAAAGTTGAAGAAATTTAGAGAAATAACGAAGGTCTGGTGGAGCCCAACCGAGGGAGAGTTTTTTCGGAGTATGTACGACAATCTTAGGAAAGGGAATGTTAGTGGGGTCAATTTGGCTGAAGATACGCTCAGGAGCTTGATTCTGAGACAAGTGATAGAGCGAGCCGATAAAAAGGCGGAAGCTTAAATTGGACATTTAAATAGGATGAAGAACATTGGCCTAATCGAAAACTTTTTGTGTGTTCGAAAAGTTTTGGGTTAAAAGTTACAATTTTACTGATAGTGCATTTTGATCTGATGTTAAATTTATCCAGGAGGATAAAAGGTATAGAAGGGAGGTATGTAAAATCGTAACCAATGGCCTAAAACCACAACTATCAGAATTTTAGGTGTGAAACATTTTTTTTAAGTTGAACGGACAATTAAGTAATGCAACTAGAGACAATATAACAGCTGCGAACACCGGACAACCTTTAAAAGAACATTCAGTTCTAGACGGTGAACAAGCTACCAAGTAGATTAGGTTCAGTAATGACTTTAACGAGAAACGGAAAGTGAAGTAATATTGTTAGAGTGGTTACCTTGAACTCTTAGAAATTGCGGTTATTCTATTAAAGATTGGGGATTTGTGGTGCACTGATTGAGAGTTGGCGGAACCTTGGCCTTTGCTGCTATCTTATGTACTGTTATCATAAAGTGTGGAATCATAATAAATGTCATCATTGAACTGCTATCATGAAAGTCTCTATAAAGAGGTTAAGCCATTTCTTTCAATCTTTTGCCTGATTTATATGTAGGTATCCTAGCTCTCATGAGGTCCAATAAGAGCATATAAAAAGCCACTGCTACGCAGCTGAAGTTCATAAAGCAATTATAGCGTATTACTGACCTCAATGCATTTTACGTGGATTTATATGAAATTGCGTTCTATGCTGAATACTAGCTTGCTGTAATCTGCGAGTAGCCTGTTGCAACGAAAAAACCGTTAGTAGTCACTGACATCCGTTATAACTGAAAGAAAATAGAGTTTTACGAAATTTCCAATTTTGGTCAAAGCTGAAAATTTTTAAAAGTTGGGACCGAAAATCTGTACCCCTCCCCCGATTTTTTGAAGCCGATATGACTGAACCAAGCTGGGTTCACCATCTCCCTAGGGCACCCCTAAGCTGTTCAGAAGCCAGGATTGGTGGTGCCAGCTCTACCCAGTCCGGAGCTATTAACACTTATGAGGGGAAAAAGTGATAATTTTGGGGGTAAAATCCGAAAACGCTGATTTTTGAGTTTCAAGAACGCCACCTTTTACAGGGCGTAATAAGGTCTCGAGCTTACGCCTGATTAGGCGGAATACGAACCATACCCCCCAAACCGCCTTATGTAAACAAAAGACCCGGAAACGTAGGATCGGCCGAGAACTAAGCTTTAACCAATTTGTCGGCCATTTTGACTAATTTCGCTTGTCACGGACGTACGGCGCAGCCAGGCCGTAAGCCTGCAGCGGGTAAGCGGACGCGCGTACGGTACCTCAGAAAGCCCCCTCTGTAAACAAATTGCTACTAGTAAGGACAGAAAAATCCGGAAATCACATATACGTAAATTTAGCGGCCATCCTGACTGACATTTAATAATTATGTGTTGGTATTTAACACGTCACCATAATACGGCATTGGTATTACGGACTTTCAATGAAGTAGCCAACAGCAGTATAGAAGGCTGAATACCTTGTGCAATAATGACGGTTGTTTGGTTTGAGTAAACAAACTGTTTGGTCGGCTCAGTATATAAGCGGCTTACACTATAAGCGCAGCGCAGAAGTTGCTAACCGTGAACGAGTTAATATTCAATTAATTGGCATAGTTTGCCGGTATTATTGAGCGGGAGGTTCTGTGAATCGTTATTGAGCGTCGTTGCGTTAAATTTGCCGAGGCGATTGAGCGCGGTGCTCTGAATAGTCGCTGTTATAGAATTATTGAGCGAGAAGCTCGGACTTATTGTTGTTGTTAGACTGTAGTTCATCAGTCTGTTATTAGCTGAAGGATAATTCCAGCTGTTTGATTGCGTTTGAGTATAAGCGGCAATCGGTATTAAAGTGGAGTTGTTTCGAGAAACAACTTAATTAGTTATTGTTTCAAGCTTGTGATTGCTTGTGTTAGAATTAGTTATAGTAGTAGTTATTTTGATTGTCATAGTGCATGTTACCTGATGACTATTGAGTTATTGTAATTAGCTATTAGAGTTACTTAATTTAAGTGTTTTACCATCGACACTTTTGAACAGCCAAGAGCATAGTACGGGAAATCTATTGTTGTTAAGAAGACGAACCACCAAACTAAAAGCCTTTTGAATTGTGAGATCTGGACGCTATCGTTTTCCCGTGATAGGCAGCCTAATCAAAATTCAGAATCTTACATTCTTAATAAAAAGTATAGAATAGATTTTCCGAAAGAGTTTGCTACTGATCTTTTTTTCTTTATAATAGCCTTATAGGCTAAGTTTGTAAAACAAAAGTTTTGGAAGCGACAATTGTTTTGACAATTATATTTTTATAAAATTTTTCATCAAACACCTTTGGTTCTTTCAACGGTCGATCCTCCTAAGATATTTCTCTGGAAAAAAACATTATTATAATTATTAAAAGCACACGATCATTAAGAATACTCTTATTGCAGGACACCAGCTCGTGATAAAAAGTTAAGGTCTTACTTATTGTTGTCTGGTATTTATACTTTTTTGACATCAAGCAAATTGAGAAGTTGGGGGGCACAATTCATTTAATAATTCAATTCTATTGTAGCTAAATCCAGTTATCAATTTTAATTTTGAACACCCTGTTTGTATGTTTATCACCAATTCAGTTGAAAATAAGATAAGACTAATTTTCTTTGCAGTATATGACGAATCTTTCTTGAGGTATCACTCTTAGAATCGTTTTTCTTTTTAAATTTCGCCCATATTAAAAGCTCATGACTAATAAAAACTTAATGAGCAGATTGTAGCTGCTGAGACAATGCGCAGAATGTAACTGCGCTTGGAGCTACTGATACATCGAGAAACTCATATCTTCTGGTTGCTAAAATTTAATTTCTTTTTTTTTCAATTGTTGCACTTCTATCAAAGGCAATTAACCCAGGGCAATTGAAGGTGATACACTGTTCCATGTCAAGCCAAACGTTGATTACTCAACAATTCGATGTTTATAGGTCTTAGTAATTATAGCTTAAATTTTCAATTTCATTTTGGTTTATCAGTGTTGTGTTTCATGCCTATCTTGTCAAGCTGTGATTTTTGATACTCATGCAAGGTTAGTGGCAAAGAATAGATTTTCCGAAAGAGTTTGCTACTGATCTTTTTTTCTTTATATTAACCTTATAAGCTAAATTTGTAAAACAAAAATTTTGGAAGCGACAATTGTTTTGACAATTATATTATTATAAAATTTTTTCATCAAACACATTTGGTTCTTTCATCGGTCGATCCTCCTAAGATATTTTTCTGGAAATAAACATTATTATAATTATTAAAAGCACACGATCATTAAGAATACTCTTATTGCAGGACACCAGCTCGTGATAAGAAATTAAGGTCTTTCTTATTGTTGTCTGGTATTTATACTTTTTTGACATCAAGCAATTTGAGAAGTTGGGGGGCACAATTCATTTAATAATCCAATTCTATTGTAGCTAAATCCGGTTATCAATTTTAATTTTGAACACCCTGTTTGTATGTTTATCACCAATTCAGTTGAAAATAAGATAAGACTAATTTTCGTTGCAGTATATGACGAATCTTTCTTGAGGTATCACTCTTATAATCGTTTTTTTAAAAAATTTCGCCCATATTAAAAGTTCATGACTAACAAAAATTTAATGAGCAGAATGTAACTGCGCTTGGAGTTACTGATACATCGAGAAACTCATACCTACTAGTTGCTAAAAATTAATTTCTTTTTTTTTTTCATTTGTTGCTCTTCTATCACATGCAATTAACCCAGGAAATTGAAGTTGATACACTGTTCCATGTCAAGCCAAACGTTGATTACTCAACAATTAGATATTTATAGATCTTAGTAATTATAGCTTAAATTTTCAATTTCATTTTGGTTTATCAGTGTTGTGTTTCATGCCTATCTTGTCAAGCTGTGATTTTTTGATACTCATGCAAGGTTAGTGGCAAAGTATGATTAACCATGTTTTTGTATGTTTATCACCAAAGCTACCAGGTTTTGCATCACTATAGATTAGGAGGTCCCGCTTTACTGTAATTTTTCCTGGCAATTAAACAAACAAATCTAGCTCTAAATAAAGCTGGCATATGACGACTTGTTTGCAAAAGTGGAAATGAACTGGAGTAAGCTATATTTAAACACGATGTTTTACGTCATCTCGAAACTGAAATCCTGATGTGCATTTGGAGTATTTGATGCATATTTCACATTGTCAATAATGAACAAATAGCATTAACTTAGCATTGAAAAAAATACCTTTTGGAGTTCTGTTGACATAACTAATTTCATTGAACCGACGGTTGATAATTAACATGCAGAGCGGAGAGATCAGAGCATATAAAGCACTAACACTGTCAGACTATTAGCTGACAATTTAAAATTTTGGTTTATGGCTTGACATAAAACGACCACAATCTCCCTTGATCAGTAAATTATTAGTGTATATTTTATTAAAAAGAAATTGACCACTAAAACTTCTGTTACTGGGCCTAAAAGTTGCTTGAGTTGCAAATCAACTGTTACTAGCCCCAGCGTACGGTATTTCAACGCGTGAGTACAAAGAGCAACATCCACCTTAAGCTTCAATTTAATTTTTTGTTCGTATACAGTTCTAGAAATGTAACCTTTTCGTTGATTTGTTTCCCTATCGGATTGAACTGGTATACAAACCATTTTTTGTTTTCATCTCCAGCAAACCCAGTTCAATTTGATGTTAGAAAAGAAGTTTGGCAATAAGTAATAAATTGAATTTGTGTTTCAACAGTAACGACTGGGTATCATAACGGATATGGAGTTACAAAAACGATTAGCAATAACTTAATATCCAAATTGAGTTGGAACTGCTGCGATCAAATGGGCAGTGCAAAGCTTTCCGCGTGATAAATGGGAGAGCAACCCATACAGGGAAATTTTAAGAGATCTCTTCAACAACCTTTCGCGAAAGAGGGATTGTTCAATAGCTGGTCAACGAGTAGTTTATTGGCCAATCAGAGTATAGATAGAACAAGGCGGCTCAGCAATGTGCGATGGCACATTAATTTCCGAACCCGCCCATCCACAATTTTGGCATAATTGTCTACCAAATGAGGAACAGATAGAAAACCAAAAAAATGAGGAACAGATAGAAAACCAAAAAAATAAAAACCCAAAAAGCACAAGTAATTTTAAAAAAAAATGTGTATGAACGATAAGATAGCCTCCAAAACAAATAAATCAGTGAAGTAAAAATTGAAGCATTATATTGCCATGATATGACAATATTAAGAAAGCGAGTCAAGACGAACAGCAAAATCAAACAACAACAAACAATAATTACATCAAAAACTTTTTGTCCGTTTTAAAAAACAAAAATTAATAACAAAGTCAACATACCGTCAGATGAACCTAAAACTAAATAAAATAACTTATAAATCACCAGAAAAGATGTGGACCAGTCCATAAAAAGGTTTGGTAACAATTAGACAAAAAAGAACAAAAACAGTAAAGTTAAAAAAATCGCTTTTTTTAAAACAATTAACTTAAAAGTAATTAAAACCATTAGAAATCAAGCATAATATCCGAACTTGTTTTACAATTACCAATGCTTCTATAGAAGGGCATTAGGACGTGTCCTTATTCAATTCTTTATGCGGCTAAAAAGAACAACAAAGAACAACAAACAAAAACTCAAAAGAAACTTGCCAGAAAACGCTGTCAAAAAAGTCAAGCGAAATTTCGGCCCTCAAAATATAATAGTTTGCCCCTTCTTCAAACACCGATAATGCAGTTTTTGGCCATTTATTAGTGAGACCAGGTAACAGTAGACAAAAAAGAGAAAAGGGCAAAAGTTTGAAATAATTTTTTTTCCGAAACAAAATTATCTCCAAAGTTATGAAAAACATCAATTAAAAAATGAAACATTTCAACAGGGTCGTTTATTCATCCAAAGGAATTCTTTGAGACCTGCAATTATCCAGAATATTTCGTGCGTCTGCAAAAAGAACGTCAAACAAGACAAAAATCAAAATAATTTTTTTTTGTTGAAAACCCGTGTCGAAGTCAGTAAGGTCATAACGCATTCTTTAAAAAAACAGATTTTGGGACAATAATCTTTTTTCACACCTTCCCTTCACACCTATAATGTCATATTTGAAATGTAATTAACGAGATTAGGTACCAAAAGAAAAAAAGAACAAACTTGCGAAGTTAAAAAATTTTTTATTTTTAGTTTTGGAAAACGATTGTTTTCAAAGTCATGAAAGGCATCAGCTATCTACTAATATCACAATAATGGTTAGTCTACTTTTTCATAAAAAGCAATTGAAACCTATCACTATACAGGAACTTTCATACAACTGAAATGACAAAGTAGAAAAACAGTTAAAGACAAAACTAAAAAAATGAATTAATTTCTTGAAGAAAGAAGTGTCGAGGCCGTTAAAAAGATAATCTGTATCTTTCAGGATTTTCATATCTTAAATTTTATTTTATTTTGAACGCTAATAATGTGATATAAGAACTGTCAGTTTTGCGATAATGTGATTAGAAAACGTGAAAAACTGGCAAATTTCTAAAAACAAAAAAATATTAAATCTAGTAGTATCAAAGCCAGAAAACAATAATTTCAGGCTTAAAAACGCAACAGACCAGATTTCAAATCATTAGAATGAGGAAGCGTTCTTTCTTTGCTGACACTAAGCTGTAAGTTGACCAAATTAAGAAAAAAAATGGAGGAAAAGTTCATTAAGCCATTATTTAAAAATCAATTATTTTTTAAAGTTCAAACAATCATAAACTTTCAAGTAAAAAACTAAATGCATTAGTTTGCAACTGCTTGGGAAGCCAATTGGACCTATCACTCCTCAGCTTTCATTTGATATGATCTGTTCTTCATAATTAAAAAAAGGTCTTTTTTTCAAAAAAAAGACCGACTGATTGCAATCCGATTTTTTTTGGATTGTAACAGTCAAAGATTGGCCCAAAACTAGCCCTGATAATGCTTATTGTCCGTTAGGAACTATTGAGTTTTTGAATATTGTAGATATAGATAATTTGTTAGTTCAAAACTCAAAAAAAATTCTGCATTTTTGATATTATACAAGTAAAGCTAGCAAAAAAAGGCAAAGTTTTAATTACAGAGTACTCTCAGCGGAAGTTGAAGTAGAATTAGCCCCCTTCTGAGTCTACAAAGATTGTATTAGTGTTGTTTGGGGGTGTAGTGCCGGCAAACTATATCAAAGTGGACTAAAGTAGCTTATTTCGTGCTGTTTTTGATGAAAAAGGCTGAATTTTGAAATGTTTATCCAGAGTTTTTGACCAAAAAAATTCGATCTGAATAATCAACAAGGCTTGTTTGTCCTTAAAAATAAAATCAACGAGGTTAATCTTAAAAATTTCATCAATTTCTTGCAAAATTGACGAAAAATAAGGCAAAATTTTTGGAAAATGTGAATCAAACAACGTGAATTCACTCTACTTTTTTCAAAAGTTTAAATCTCGATAACTCAGTGTAAAAACGAAAATTAAAAAAATCTTTTTAATTCCATATTCTACGCTGGACGAGCTTTCTAATGATACCAGTCTCAATTCTCTACGATGAATATATCGATCGGCGAAAATTGACTGAACAAAAAAATCCCATTTGAGTATATAGTTCCTCCCCCCTCAAGAGGGGTCGGAACAATAAACTTTACATTCATACACATTCTATTTTAAACAGAGAAAAGAATAGATTAGACATGTATGGAAATTTGCCGAATTGGAATATTAGACATTTTTTGGTGGGTTATTGGGTGCGGCAGCTTCGTCGCAATAAACAGCACACGATTTCCGGATTACATTGCACAACGCATGAAAGGCTTGGCCGTGAACAGCAGACCACCATCACGCCTTTAATAATATTTTGTGATCTTTAATAACACACTGTGATCTAATAATATATGTTAATAAAAACATAGGGGAGGAAGGCGATTTTTTAGGAGGTACCAAAAGGGGATTGTTGAAAAGATCCATTTCACCAATCACCCTTTGGTACCTCCTAAAAAATCGCCTTCCTCCCCCTTGTCTTTATTAACATATATTATTAGAACACAGTGTGGACATCCAAATATTATTAAAGGCGTGATGGTGGTCTGCTGTTCACGGCCAAGCCTCTCATGCGTTTTTATGCAATGTAATCCGGAAATCGTGTGCTGGTTATCGCGACAAAGCTACTGCACCCAACAGCCCCACCATGTACTTCACAAGGGCATCTTAAGAGTTCCTTTTAGATAATTTCTATGAAGAAATTTGTAACGGTTTTTGCTGCTCATATTAGAGAAAATCTTTATTATAGGTGCCCATCCAGTTGTGAAAATACAGACAGTTCCAGTGTCAGAGACAGAGATTGATATCAGCTTCGAACCCTTCTCAACTTTTCCAGCAGGCCAATTGACCTTTAATATCTACAGGTACTTTAACAACACGATGCCAGAACAGAAGAAGATAGAAAATATCACCCTGTCAGATCTTCCCTACAGGGATTCAAGTAAGTGTCACGACTTAGAGCAAGCCAATTGTTAGTGTTGATCAATATCTATGATCATGACACATTTTAAGCTTTGCAGTCTTGAGCAAGTTTTGTGTAATTCTTGGCCTTTTTTCTTGAAAGTTTAATAACGTTATACGTTTTAACAGCTCAAAACATGCTCTTAAACGCCATGAAAAACCGGGAAAAGTTTATAAAAGTTAATAAAACCTCTAAAAAAGCGAGTAAAAAGTAAAAATTAGGCTATTTTAGAGAGCAGCGGCTTAATCAATAAGCAACGGGTATTTTTTTCTCTTTTAAATGATTTTTTAAAAAAAAAACAACGTTTTTTTTATCGGTTTTTGTGAACTTCGTTTGAAAGATCTGCTCCAAAAAGAGAAGTCGATTAAATATAACAACTGAACTAGAAGTCTGAAGAAGGAAACAAACAAACAAACAAACAAACAAACAAACAAACAAACAAACAAACAAACAAACAAACTCGTACAAATTATCCGCGTTTCTCAGCGTTTCTCACCGCACTATTTTGATATTCACCACTTTTTTGCGCATTTCGCACACGATTATTTAGAGACAATTTCTCAACCTGGGTTATAACTGTCAATCATTAAGTAATTGTTTTCTGCTAGATCTGCAATCGGCCAGTGTGTACACATACGATATCTCAGTAGTGTTCGGAGGGTACGAGACATTTGACTACAGCCGGATAGCTCTGGAGGCAGAGTATTGGCCAGGCACCAGAGGAGACCCCAGAAATAGACCCAAGTACAAATATTCACTCCCAAACCCGTACGCCGCGTAAGTCGATAACTTAATGCATATGTTGAGCATGCTAAACATTAGCAATCTCGAATAGAACTGAAGATCCAGCAATATTTGCAAATCCTTGTTTAATACCTGCTAGTTCCAAACCCGGGTCGAGATTTTTGGGTAAATTTTTGTAAGAAATGCGGTGAATGCGGTGAATTTTTGTAAGAAATGCGGTGATTGCGGTGAAAATAAATATTTCACCGCATTTCACGGCATTTGAAAAATTCACCGCAAAAATCACCGCATTTCTTACAAAAATTCACCGCATCGACTTTTGTGGCAATTTAATGTAAGAAATGCGGTGAAAGCGGTGAATGCGGTGAAAAAAATTAATTCACCACATTTCACCGCATTTCTTACAAAAATTCACCACATATGATTTCCAAAGTTTACTCAATCTAAAATAAATGCACAAGAAATTTTGAAGGTGTAAATGACTATTGGCGCTGTGGACTAAGCAGTTGAAGTCAGGAGGTCAGAGGTTCGAACCCGCGTTAGGACGATCCTTTTTTGTAAGAATACTGAGAACGCGGTGAAAATAAATAATTCACCGCGATTCCCCGCATTCACCGCAAAAAGATGTAAGAAATACACGCGGTGAAAATTAATTTTTTTTCACCGCATTTCACCGCATTTCTTACGAAAATTCACCGCCAAACCACGACCCGGGAAAAAAAACTATAGGTGACTATTCTGAGATCAATTTTTTTTAACTATCAAGTATTAAACACTAAATTTGTTCTCCATTACTCCCTTTTGAGGAACTAAATTGCGCGTGATAAAGAATTATGCTTTGATGTGTGAAAATCAATGCCTCGGTCAAATTGTGGAAAAATCGAGGACAAATTGTGAGAAAAAATTGTAAAAATTTTTCTAACATTTTAAGATAGTTTCTGGAATGGCAAAAATTGAAAAATCACTGATTATATCAATGAATATAAACTATGAATATAAACATGTGGGTCATTTTGCTACATTCTATGATGCACTGACTCTGTTTGATTAACATTTGGGTTCAAATATAAAACCTGCTATCCGAATTAATTGATCAATTTTGGTTACATTTTGGGAACTTTCAGACCTAACTCAAAGTGTCTATATTCTATTCATAATGTAGGTATCAGTTTGACTTCAACCGCGAGGCCAACTGGAAAGATTTCACGGCTGACGACGGGACACCCCCCACTTTTGTCAACATATACGACGACATATCAGCCGACCACAATTTGTTCCATTTCTACTTCAGGGAGAAAACGACCTGTACCTGTTAGTGTCATTTCTGTCTTTGAAGCTGACCGGGAATTGATCAAACTATTATTGACTTCAAAGAATCTGCTACAAGGGCGTTAATCAGAATTCCCACTTTTAATTTACTAATATTTTGTAACTATTTTCGCCGTTTTCCCAGACGTTCAATGCTGTGAAAATTTACAAAATAGCAGCATCTTTAAGTATCAATTCTTATCAAGTGTACTTGCATTTCTTCTTGGGCGGGGCATTTGCCTTTACAAATTTTGCAAGAGGATTTAAATCGATCGACACCTCTATGATTTTCTTTCGATCTATTATCCCCCCAACCCCAGCTTAGTTGGTATAAAATTTTTACCCCCCCGGCACACATGCTATTTTATACATGACAATGTGCAATAACAACGCATAATATGTAATTAGCGGCACAAAAGACACGGGGAGGGGGAGGAAACAGAGGCGAAACAGAAACGAAAAAAAGGCATCTGTATTTCAGTTCCGCCTGCACCTACCAATGTGACCTTCACTCTCATATCAGACACTGAGCTTGGTCTCTCTTGGCACGTTGAAGACTTCTCCCACGCACAGCACATGCATCACTCCGAATATGGATCCATTAATGTGTCAACGTCTCTACTCCTCAACGGAACAGCCATGTTCAAAATCTCTGATGTGAGTTTGTGCACGCTCGCGCTCAATCTTATAAATCTAGGTACATGAGGGCACTTCGCGGTTTTAAAGTCTCCATGCTGAATTTAGAATTTTTACCCCAAAAAGAAGAAAAACGGGGGTGGGGTTAATGAGGGACGATTCAGAAAACTCACCTCTAAACAGCTAATGGCGTGAAAAAGATGTGAGACAAGTATCCATTTTCATATGCATTTCTTAACTAACAATTAAAACTATGAAATTACTCCAAACAGTCTGAAAAGATGTTCTGGTTTTTTTTCTGGACATAATGACCAACTTTTTTGATGTAAATAACCTGTTTCAGTACTGAAATAGGGATGTTTAGCACTGAAATACTCTGCCTGGGTTGGCCACCATACATCTATCTTTGATACCATATCAAAATCATATATGGAGTGTATGGCTTCTTAGATACCATATCTAAGACCATGCAAAAAATTGAAAGTACTCTGAAAGTGAGTGTTTTGGCTCGCTATACAAAGCTCTAGAGGCATAATTGCATTTGGAAACGGCATTAACATTTTCTCAATGGTTTCTTGGATACCATATCCGAGATCATAGACTTTTATGGTCCATCCAAGATCACAAAATTTTTTGTGCAACCTCATTTTTTTTACCCAGAGACGCTTTTTGCAACATCCTATAAGGGTTTCCGATGAAAAATGGAGATATAAACATTATTCATGAAAAAATTAGCAAGCCCGGGTATAACTTCACATGAAAACTCTAGGAGATTATCTATTATAAAAACTGAATATGTAATATACACGAATTTCACTTAAGAATTGCGCTAAAAGCCGCGTTAAAAACCGCAGTTTGAAAATTACGCGAATACTAGCAAAGTGTGTAAGGGATTGATTGCATTTGGTAAATAGCCTGCTTGATCAAGTACATTTTACATTTTTAATTTGAGTCTAAAATCAAGAAGTATTGACCCAACAGAAATCAAATCTGAAAAAACTAAACACGAATTTTATCGGATAATATTTTATTCTTCTTAGTTCTAAGTCTATTGATTTTACAATATTTGATTAACTTTTGCATGAGTAATTCTTTTCGTCAAAGGTTTAAAAAGTTAAACCTTTTTTGAGGCAAAATTTCATTTTTTTTTAAAAAAAACTGAACTGGATTTCATGATTATCAAAACTTTAGCTATGAAGAGATGAAGAGGTATATGCTAAAAATCTGAAAAAGATAAGCTGAAGAAAACCAGCAACAACAGCAATAGATTTTTAACAGAAAAACTGAATTTCCAAAAAAGCGCAAGGAAAAATTAAGCAGTCATATAGGTTTAAATAGTTTGAAACTTTTCAAGATTGCATTCGGAAAAGTCTAATTTTTTTCTCAATTTTTTTTCAAAAAATCTTAAGCACATGTTTTCACTTTATCATAATGAAAATGTTGCAATAATAAAAAAAGGGTCCAGCATTTTTTGGAATTTCAGTTTATAATTCAGTCATTGTCCATGAATATGTTTTTCCGGAAAGACTTAATTTTTTCATTAAAAAAGACAAACTTTCATGGCTATTTAATTTTATCGTAATTATCTTCTGCTATTTGTAGTTAGTAGGAAAACTCAGCCAGCGATCACCTTACGAATTTTAAGATTTTAGTGAGCCCCTTTTTTAAATAAAAATAATAACCGAAAACTTTATTGGAATTAAGAAGAAGGTAAAATTTGACAGGAAAGGTTTTTTAAATCATGTATATATCACCTAACGAATAACTTTATGCTAGTTTAAATCCTTTTACTGTATCATTTTATTGTGCAACATTAAATTCAGTATTTAAAAATTGTTTTTCAATTTATTGGAAAAAGAAAATTTTTGGGAGACAAATTTTGGAAGAAAATATGTTTGGAAGACAAATTTTCAAAATATTAATAACTTTCATTAATTTTATAAGACAGGCTTGTTGCAGGACAAAATTGGGTAAGTTTGATTTTTATCTTGATCATTTTGACTAAATCTTATAAATAATTTAAATTAAAAAATCTGATAAGCGGTGTCTTACATAGTCCTAGAAGACTGAAGAATGTTTTTGGTTAAGTTACCAACGTTGGTGTGAGATCAGTAATCTCAATTTTTGGAAAAATTTTGAGGGCGAAGTAGTGAAATTAATTCCGTGAAAAGGTCGCCGCTGAGACGAAGAGAATTCACAGTCCATTCCAATTTCTAATTTAGGACTATTCCACCAGTGGTTCCGCTAATGTGACTGGTCTGAGTGGTAAGAGTCTGTTCAGCTGTCAAGTGGTGGTGGCTATCTCTTGTCCAGATGACAAAACACACCAGGACACTTACGATTATGGATATGCCAGATTCGATTACATTGATTATTATCAGTTAGTGCCTCAAGTAACGCCGTAATTAATAAGATGTGATAGATAAGCACCTTTACAGAAACGTACCTTTTTACTAGTTTCAGACTATTAGGAAAAATACACTACCACAGTCTTTAATTACAGAGCTCATGGGGTACTCGGTTTTTTTCGTAGCAAAATTTTTTTTACAAAATATTTTGTGTTGAGGCAGTAGAAACAAAAAAGTGATGAAAAGTTTTTCCAGAATGATTTTAGGTGCTACAGCAGTTCATTTGAGTTTCACCCGTTACCCGATGGTACATTTTGAAAAAAAAATAAAGTTGATATTTGCCTCTCCAGCTTTTATTTGCTCTGATGGAAAAGATGGACTTTGCTTTTCTACACCATATCTCTGACTGAGCAGCTTTGATTCATACACAAACATTTAACATTCAAATCATTTGAATACCTCATTGTCATCGTTCTCAGGGATTTCTAATTATCAGCTCCTTTAACCTAATTATCAATCCAACTCTTTTGTGTTTTTTCTTGATTGAACTTAATTTTAATTGTTTGTCTCAGAGGTTTTATGTAAATGCTTCTAAGAAATTTCACTTTGAAGTAGTTACCATTTTATGAATTTTCCTAGAGAAAAAAAAATTCATTCGACAGTTCAATTTTTCAACAGTTTTCTATGAACAAATGAGGAAGATGATGGGATGATAGATTTTTATAAGAAAATGGTGCCTCTACTGATAAGAACTTATTCGTCAAAAACTTTCCCATTGTAATTTTTAGCAGCCAACCCTCTCCCTCTTTTACTTGTACTAAATGATCTCCAGTAAATGAACTGTGCTACTTAAGGTTTGTGGAATTCAACATGGACAGAGGTAAACTGGATTCGGCCAGAGATATTCTCAGTTCAAACAGCGGAAGCAACCCTGGTCTGGATCAAGTTGTATGCTATACAGGCAAGTGGATTTTTGCTCCGACCCCCACTTTAGTGGTGAGGGAGGAACTATATACTCATATTGGTTTTTTTTTAATTTTGTTTAGACAATTTTGGCCCATCGATATATTCCTCGTAGAGAGTTGTTAGTGGTATCATTAAAAAGCACGTACATCCTAGAATATGGAATTAAACAGATTTTTCTAAAATTTTGTTTCTTACAGTGAGTTATCGAGGGTTGAAGTTTTGTGAATATTCGACAGTTTTTATTCACATTTCCCGTTATTTTTTCAAAAATTTGGCTCAATTTTACTAATTTGATTTAGAAAAAGTTAAAATTTTGTAATATTAGAGTGTTATTGTTACCGTTACTGCTAAGAGAGCGTTGCTGAATTGTTTGATTGGATTTTTTGTCGAAAAATGTTGATAACTTTTCTAAGATTCAGACTCTTTTTCCTCAAAACTAGCTAGAAAGAAGTTTTTTTTTGGTTCACTTTGTTTGAAATTGCCGAAAGTGGAGAGCTCAAAACCGCTGATACAATCTTCATAAATTTCAATTGACAGCAAGTTGAAAATCGGTGCCCTATAAAAGTCTTCTGGAAAAAAGTGTTTTCTTTTCGTATTTCTGAAAAATTGAATCGATAATTATAATAAAAAATATTGTTCTTCGATCTCTGAAATAGTTCACTTAACAATTGGCATAATTCGCAAACAATTGGATCACAGTGATTGTCTTGTCGCGCGGCAGATATGTTTGATATCATCATGAATTCTTACAATCGGTAATTTTATTTTGGTTCGGCCATTTTTTCTAAATATTTTGCTTTAATTGTGTTTTATTATTAATTATAAATTTTCAATAACGGTTCCATTAGTGACAAATCCCACTTACTTGAAATAAAATCTAATGTAGATATAGTATATTTTCTAATGGTTTTTTCTAATTAGTATGAACCTAATGGTTTTTTATGGTTTTGAAGGAAAGTTTTAGCAAAGTGTAACTGAATTCTTGTGTTTGGTCTTCAATTTTTGCAGTGTTTGTTCTTTTTGCAGTCTGAGTACAAAGTCTGACCAAGAAAAGATACAAATGGCTTCTTCAGGAGTGGTAATTGAGCCTAAAAAAATGCATCTGGTTGTCATCTAATGTCTCCCAAGATCTTGAATATATTTGCGTTAATAAAATTTCGGTATTTTTTTCGAATGTTTGTAGTTTTTTTTATTTCTGTCAACTTTTAGCTTATTCTCAGTAAATACAGGTCAAACTTTCTGTCATTTGTGATTTTGCAGCATAATTGCCCGTTTTCGCTGGTCTTTTCGTTTCTTTGTTAAATTCTCACATAACTACACAACCTGACTGAGAAAAGCGTTACAGAGTTTTTAAATGAACATAATAACTGTTTCCATAATTTATGGTTTTAAGGGCAGCGACACCGCTCCATTGCAGAATTTGGTAGAGTTTTCTGAATTTTGCCCTATTTGGCATTAAGTTTTGTTGTCGTATACCAATTATTGGTATACGGACTCAATGGCCAAATGATAATTGGTATACAGACCCAATCGTATTAAAAGGACTCAATGGCCAAAAAAAGTTATGAAAATAAACTAAATAAATGAAATCGGTTTTTTGCTAATGGTTTTTATAGACTTTCAGTTTAATATTTTCAAAAAAGATCAAAGCATTCTTCAACTTATCCCTTTTTGCTCTGGTTTTTGTCTTTTTTTTCGGATTTTACAATTCTGTATTAATTTCGTAGCTTTGTCTTTTTTTAGAGATCTTGTAATTACTCTCTTGAACAAAGCGACAAGTTTTCTGTTGTTTTAAGGTTTCGAGTTGACGACTAGAAAATTTGTTTCAAAATTATTTTGTGAGTTTTAGTTACTTTTCAATTTGGGTGGTTTTTTGTTGTCATTTTAGATAGTCGTTTTTAAAAAAGGCCTTATGATGTTCAAAGAAAACGCATGTGTTGACTTCATTTTCTCCCGGCTACTATATTACAATTTTAATGGCTTCAACACTTGATTCGTAAAGTTGTTTTTAAAAGTTTTTAGTTATGTTTGTTTTTAATGTTGTTTTATACTCTTATGACTTTGTCTCACTGATAACAGGTGTAATTAGTTTTCGAAGATGTTGCAAAGTAAATTGTCCATTCTTTTAGTTGAAAGCTTATGTTGGCCATGAGTTTTGAAATTTTTTTTTGTTAATGAAAAAGGACAATGGATTTTTGAGCTTTGCCAATCTTATTTCTGTTGACTTTTAGCTTAGAATTTCTATAGACCAGTCACATCCCGTATCTATTGAACTAAAATTTGCTTTTTAAAACGGTTTGGTTTCCTCAAAATGGTCTTTGTTATTGGTACATCGAGTTTCCTTAAAAGATTAATGATTTTTTCATATTCGCCCAACTTTGTAGGCTTTTATTTTGATTTCACAGTATCAGAGTGGGCGGTCCTCAGGCCATTTGCAAAGAAAGCACAATCAATAATTGTCAATGCTCTTAATGAATTGAGGAAAGTCGCTTTGAGGAAAAATCCCATATCTTTTTCTAATGAAGTTCAGGTTAACCTTTTTTAGCTTAAATTTTATCTTATGCCCTTTCGATTTGGTTTTTGATGGTTTCAAAAAAATGGACAACGAGTTTTTGTCGTAATTAATTTTTGCAATTATTTCATTTTTATTGCCGTCTTTCTGGTACTCATTTTAATGACAGGTCTCATCGGCCCTCTAAGGTAGATTGTTTTGTTCATTTAGTAGTTTCATGAATGACATGTTATTTTTTTTTATCTCTTCCTCATTTGGTTGACAATTCAGTATAAAAAGTAGATGAGCGGGTTCGGAACATTATGTAAGAACTCAGATTACTGAGTCTCCTTGTTTTAATAATGAAAAAAGCTGGAACCACTACAAAAATTTTCAGAAAAAAAATTTTTCCCAAAATTCAAATCAAATCTAAAAATGCCCTAATGGATCAGCATTTCTAGGTTTTTTGGTGGCTCAATTTAATAGTTAGATCATCTTTATGATGGCCTTCTCTGTACGATAGGGTTAAATAATGAGTAAAATTTGGATATTTTGGCATTGGGTATTTTTTTTTGTCATCAACATTACCCGGACCTACCTCACATACTATTTCAGTGCTGAATCATTACATTTCAATTATGTGTTTTATTATGTCAAGTTCACTGATCATGACACTTTATAGACTGTTTATGATGTCTTCTTAGCTCCTACTATGTCGATGGGCTGCATAGTATGAAATAATAAACTTCCTTTGTTCTTGACAGAATGAATCATAAACTGTCTTTTGTCTGCAAAGCATGATTTTAAGATGCGCAAGATGCGAAGTATTCGCTTGATTTAGGATGCGCAGGATGCTTAGTATTCGCTTAAAATTAGCATCATGACTAATAGAAGCAATTTTCAGCTTGCCTTCCTGCTCATTTTACCGCGCTTTGTTTGCTCAAGTGGCACTTAATTTGCAAAATTGACGCTGTGCAAAGCATAAATTTGAGCATTTATATTAAGCATAAATTTTGTTTACAGTAATTTGGTTAAAATCATGTAATCATGCAGTCAAAATCAAAACCATGTGTTTGTACGATTAAGTTTTAGTTGTTGCAAGTTTTGAATTCACAAGATTTGAATTCTCCTCATTCACACGTACAGCCAAAGAAATCACAGCCGGAGGTCGGAGGTCGGTGGTCGGAGGTCGGTTTCAGGAGGTTGGAGGTGGAATAACAGCGTCTGGTGCGCTCAGCTCTGGTCCGATTGGCCGGATGAGTGAAGACCGAAGGTTGTCGATCCCGTCCAGCTGAACAAAATTAAAGGAAACCTAAAACATTTGAACGTCAAAATTACATTTGAATATGTCAGAAAATTAGTGTCTCCTCAAAACAAATAAAGAATACCCCTCCTAAAAAAGTTATGCAGACTATCCACCACAACCCGTTTCTATCCACCAGAACGTTTATGTAACACAAATAGCACATGCTCCTGGGGTGGGGGGGGTGGGGGAGCCTCGATGGAAGTAGGCGAAGAGAAGGACAGGAGTATTTCGACTTCCTTTGGTACCAGAATAAAGTCACAGCAAAATAAAAGAAAGACTCAGAGCGGCTGTAATCTGCTCGGTTGTTTGCGCTAATAATGTACTATGCAATCTTTGACGTCAATCATTAAAAAGAACATGGTCAATTATTCCGTAGGATTCAGGATAGTTCATTAATCACAAATCACACAGCTGAATTTGTTGAGAAGCATTAGGTCTAACTTGAAGGAAGGTGAGAGCAGGAGCTCAAAAACCTAGGTTGGGGGGGTCACTTTTTAGCTCCATCATATAAAAAATTTGATTTAAAAATAAAAGATTTGATTTTTTTTGCACTGATTTTGTCTCTTTTCAACTGTTTCCACTTTATCTTGCACACAGCTATTTTTTTTGAGAAGCATTAGGTCTAATTTGAAGGAAGGTGAGAGCAGGAGCTCAAAAACCTAGGTTGGGGGGGTCACTTTTTAGCTCCATCATATAAAGAATTTGATTTAAAAATAAAAAATTTGATTTTTTTGCACTGATTTTGTCTCTTTCCAACTGTTTCCACTTTATCTTGCACACAGCTATTTTTTTGAGAAGCATTAGGTCTATTTTGAAGGTAGGTGAGAGCAGGAGCTCAAAAACCTAGGTTGGGGGGGTCACTTTTTAGCTCCATCATATAAAGAATTTGATTTAAAAATAAAAAATTTGATTTTTTTGCACTGATTTTGTCTCTTTCCAACTGTTTCCACTTTATCTTGCACACAGCTATTTTTTTGAGAAGCATTAGGTCTAATTTGAAGGCAGGTGAGAGCAGGAGCTCAAAAACCTAGGTTGGGGGGGTCACTTTTTAGCTCCATCATATAAAGAATTTGATTTAAAAATAAAAAATTTGATTTTTTTGCACTGATTTTGTCTCTTTCCAACTGTTTCCACTTTATCTTGCACACAGCTATTTTTTTGAGAAGCATTAGGTCTATTTTGAAGGTAGGTGAGAGCAGGAGCTCAAAAACCTAGGTTGGGGGGGTCACTTTTTAGCTCCATCATATATAGAATTTGATTTAAAAATAAAAAATTTGATTTTTTTGCACTGATTTTGTCTCTTTCCAACTGTTTCCACTTTATCTTGCACACAGCTATTTTTTTGAGAAGCATTAGGTCTAATTTGAAGGAAGGTGAGAGCAGGAGCTCAAAAACCTAGGTTGGGGGGTCACTTTTTAGCTCCATCATATAAAGAATTTGATTTAAAAATAAAAAATTTGATTTTTTTGCACTGATTTTGTCTCTCTCCAACTGTTTCCACTTTATCTTGCACACAGCTATTTTTTTGAGAAGCATTAGGTCTATTTTGAAGGTAGGTGAGAGCAGGAGCTCAAAAACCTAGGTTGGGGGGGTCACTTTTTAGCTCCATCATATAAAGAATTTGATTTAAAAATAAAAAATTTGATTTTTTTGCACTGATTTTGTCTCTTTTCAACTGTTTCCACTTTATCTTGCACACAGCTATTTTTTTTGAGAAGCATTAGGTCTATTTTGAAGGTAGGTGAGAGCAGGAGCTCAAAAACCTAGGTTGGGGGGGTCACTTTTTAGCTCCATCATATAAAGAATTTGATTTAAAAATAAAAAATTTGATTTTTTTTGCACTGATTTTGTCTCTTTTCAACTGTTTCCACTTTATCTTGCACACAGCTATTTTTTTGAGAAGCATTAGGTCTATTTTGAAGGAAGGTGAGAGCAGGAGCTCAAAAACCTACGTTGGGGGGGTCACTTTTTAGCTCCATCATATAAAGAATTTGATTTAAAAATAAAAAATTTGATTTTTTTGCACTGATTTTGTCTCTTTTCAACTGTTTCCACTTTATCTTGCACACAGCTATTTTTTTGAGAAGCATTAGGTCTATTTTGAAGGTAGGTGAGAGCAGGAGCTCAAAAACCTAGGTTGGGGGGGGTCACTTTTTAGCTCCATCATATAAAGATTTGATTTAAAAATAAAAAATTTGATTTTTTTGCACTGATTTTGTCTTTTTTCAACTGTTTCCACTTTATCTTGAACACAGCTAATTTTTTGAGAAGCATTAGGTCTATTTTGAAGGTAGGTGAGAGCAGGAGCTCAAAAATCTAGGTTGGGGTGGTCACTTTTTAGCTCCATCATATAAAGAATTTGATTTAAAAAAAAAAATTTGATTTTTTTGCACTGATTTTGTCTCTTTTCAACTGTTTCCACCTTCTCCTGCACACTGCTATTTTTTTGAGAAAAATAATGTCTATTTTGAAGGTAAGTGAGTGCAGGATCTCAAAAACCTAGGTTGGCCGTGAAAAAATGTAAAACGAAAAAAGAGCGTCAGACGACGATACAAGGGAAAAACAAGATCACCGCAATATATGTCCGCTCAGCTTAGAGCTTCGCAGCTATAAAATGGGCACAATGAACACCTCAATCTAGGAACTTTTAGCTCACGGCTTTTTAGCTACATGAAATGCTGCGTTCAAAATATCAAAAGGGCAAAACTTGAAAAATTACTCTTATCAATTGTTTTTTAAAAAAACGAAACTGATTCTTAACTCACTTTGGGCATCGTTGTTAGAGCAAACTGTTGATTTTCGCATCGTTCCCCAATCATCGTGCCGAAGACAAGCACTGTAAACAAAGTCAAGATGTTTGAGGACATAAAATTGTGCACCCACACCACCACCACCCCCCCCATTTTTTCCCGCTTTTAATCGGCGTTATGCTAAACGTCTCAAAGCTTTTTCTTGAAATCTGTTCACCACAAACATTATCAAAACGGCGGTCCTTTTGAATTATTTCACAAGTAAATAATAGTGTTGAAAATGACAAGGTGATTCATTAAGGTATCTCTAACCATGTAGATGACTTGGAAATGTTTCCCTTAATCTCCTGAAGTGTTTGTGAACAATGTGGCAGTGACTTCAGTCGGTCCTCATCCCACCAGAGCCATCATAAATGGCATTTGTCCAGTTGGCACCAAGTTCACCATTTCAACAGCGGAATCCAAATTCAACAAATCGTGCATCTGAAACGAGGATGGGGCGCCGAAGGATCTAGTGACTTGGGAACCTGAATGCTTGAAGGCCACCTAAACCTGAATTCAACTTAAAGCAAAAGCAATACTGAACTTGAAATCAGCAAAGTTGAAAGAAGCAGCACAACATCATAACGATATAATTACCATTCTTTAACAAATTCTTCTAAAACGCTGAGAATCATTGCGGCCATATGACGATAGCCTTGACCTAAGGGTTCAAAGTGAAACCTTCGATTATCTCGAAAGTCTTCTCTTTTAATAAGTTTTGTGCTCTTATAATGACAACCGAGATTATTACTTAGAAAAATATTATTATCGGAAACAACAGTAGCATCTAAATCTTTGCGTCGCATGTTTCCCGAGAATTTCACTTTGGTAGGCCAAATCGCTTCTTTGAATCGCAAAAAATTTTGCAAGATGTAATTAACACTTCGAGTTGCAACGTCGTTGTCGCCTACAATCACAAACACATGAGTAAAGCCTGAGGCGTACTCGACTAAATTCTCGAGATCTGCGCTTGTACGCCCACCAACTCCATTGTACTCGGCACTGCAAAAAAAAAATATTTAGAAAGGCTTTTCTTGAGAAAAAATTGACGGACTAATGGTAAGATTTACCCAAAGATTTGAAGCCAACTGTCTTGTTGCAAATACTGCTCAGAGTCCCTTAAGTTCGAGTCCCCTAGTATCAGGAACGACATCTGTGAAAAAAAAACTTTAATGCTCAATTGTTTTGCCACTTTTGTAAAACTAACCACAATTCTGAATCGCAAGAAAAATATGGTCGTAAC